>NW_020867320.1:0-50778 GCF_003369695.1 Bos indicus x Bos taurus | reverse complement strand
AAATTCCACTTTACAGTTAAAGCCATGATAGAGAAATACTTCCTCTGACCCTTCTGAGATGTAAACCTTTCAGGCATGTGAAAATAATGATGAAGCTGCCATGGAGCAATGTACCATATGACTTCCTCTCTCGGTCTCACTGTACCCTTAGCATCACTTCTGACTGACTTTAATTCAGAATAAAAGCACACTTTTCTGATACATAGCCCTCAAACAGGCTATGCCACCTGAATTTAGACTAAATAAGAACTGTCAAACTCTATTCATGAATTTAAGCAGGACCCCCATAACCCATGAAGCTAAATTCTCACATTCTTGGAGTCCCCATTTCAGGGTCCATACTTTCAAATGCCCCAAGATAACAACTAACTTCAATCACAGCAGGAGTCCAAGGAGGTCCAACTCCTAGGTTTGGTTTTATTTTTTTAATATATAATGTCCATATGTTTTTCTCAGGAAAATAGGAAAAAAATCTTTAAAAGATGCTTTAGAACCACTCAATATTACAGTGTTATTTTTGACTAAAAGGGCAAATTAAATACTTTAAACTGATATTCTAGTTACCCACACCCCCCAGCACTCACTGTTACACTGGTCACAAGCGTAGATTCTGCCTTCCAGGGCCTCTGTCTCTGTGAACTTTGCCAGCATCTCAGTGAGCAGGCAATCTGTCTGATTCAAAGGGACAAAACCCTTTTCTTGCAGTGATAAGCGTTCAGGGAACTCCAGGGGACAGATCCCAAAAGGGCTCAATGGTATGGATTTGTAATTGCATGATACACAAGTGACCTAGGATGAAAAAATTAGTTTATAGGTTATGTAACTTACATGCTTCCCACATTCATTTTTGCTAGCACATAACAACCAAAACTAAGTGTATAGTTTTTCAAAAAATATTTCGTATTTAACTGATAAACATAACTTTTAAGAGAATTAGAGCATATTACTTCTGGTGTGTATCTCTATGATGCTAGCGGTAACTGGACAACCACACAGCACAGACAGTATTACCTACTCCCCTTTCTCTCTTCTCTCCCATTCAGTGCCACAGTATTACAGATAGAAGTTACCACGGAGGTCATCAAGCCATCAGTCTGAGATGGAGAATTTATAGACTCCTGCCTGCTTCTCTCATCCTCATGCTCTATGCTCCTCTAGACTCGGCTCCTTCCATCCAGTCCAGCTTCCTCTCTTTTTGCTCTTGTTTCTAGCAGCGTCCCTATACTGATGCCTGTGCTCCAAGAGCCTCGAAGTACCTTGTCATTTGCCCTCCTCCCCAACTATAACCTTCCCAGATGCACCTTTCTTCCTACAAACTTTCAGGGAGGTTGAGGAAGTGCTGAGAAATACTCCCTTTTCACAAGCTGAAAAACAAAAGCCGAATAAACTTTTCTTCCCCTTCTACTCATCATTCTTTTAAAACCCTAACTACCCTCAGTAGCATAGTGTAGAGGTTTTACTTGAATCTCTCAAGTTGCCACTTTTTTAACTCTATCAATTCTTTCTGCATGTTCTCACAAAGCCTTACCTGAGTCTTCCCTCATACCTTACATGGCTAAGGAAACGAAAGGTAGTGGGGAACCGGAGGGAGGGTTGCTTAGGCATTTGGCATCTTCCTAGCCACCTCCCTCCCTTGTATGTTGAATAAAGGCTTTAGAAGGAATGATGCTCTTTCAAACAACCATGGAACCAAGGTTATAGACAAACTCTTCAATTTCCTAAGGCTGATCAAATAGGATGGGATGCCAGCAATGAGTACTTAATTGTAACAATGAGAATATTACATTACCGTATCATCATTATAGGTTAAAAGACATTTCCTGAAAGTGAAGTGATCTGGCAAGTTAAAAAAATCTGCCTGGGAAGACAGGAGGCAAGTTCACCAACGAAGCCCTCACATAGTACTGTGAAAGGCACCGCGGCCGCCCTCCACTGTGTATAGTTACAGCAAACGTACCCTCGTTAGGCCCACAACTTGGGAAGGCACTCACGGGAAGCCTAATACTATACCAGCCCCGCTCCAGCGTGTGGGGCAGTCAGGGCAGGCCCGAGCACACACCTACCTGGCTAAGTAGCTGCCCGTGAAATATGGTTTCACCACCTTTAAGACCTGTTTGGTGAGCTTCCTCTGGGAGAAGGGGATGAGGATCCGGCGCGTCGTGCCTTCGGACTCGAGTTCCTGCTGCACTTTGTGCAAAAGCTCGCAGAGAACTCCTGCGCGTCCTGCTGGTCGTAGCCGCGGAAGGCAGGGATCAGGCTCCACACCGAGTGAAGCATGGCGAAGGGCGACACCAGGGCCCACTTTCCCGACCACATGACGCGAAAGAGGGTGTGCAGTTCGTGGCAGAGGGAGATGTGCTTCGAGCTGGGCTCCCTTGTTCTGGATGAGCTCTAGGCTCCTGCTGAGGGAGGTCCCACCGTTCAAGCAGAGGCCCTCGCGCTCGCAGGCCTCGGCCCCATCACTCCGGGTCGACGACAGCTCTGTGGCCGAGCTGCTGGCTGGCCTGCCTGAGAGCGGGGCCTTGCCGTTGGCGGCCCTGGGGAACAGCTGCTCCGTCTTGGACGGGTCGAGGTTCAGAAAGCACTCGCGGAACTTGCGCAGGTGGCTGAGCACCTGCAGGATGGAGTTCATATAGCAGGTGTTGCCCAGGTTGCGCAGGCCCGTGACGCCGGGCGCCATGGCGGGCGCGCGGCGCGGCGCAGGGCGGGGCCCGGCGGGCGCGCGCGGGGCGGGCACGCGCAGCGGTGCGGTGCGGGGCGTGTGCAGCAGCAGGCGCGCGCTTTTGCGCGGGGGGGCGCTGGCCAGCTCCTCCAGCAGTCGTCGCTTCACTTCGCGCCGCCGCTGCCGCGCCGCCTCCTTCTTGCGCTCCAGCGCCTCTTCCCGCCGCTGCTGCTCCAGCTTGGCCTGGCCCCGCGAGGTCTTCTCGAACCAGAGCCGCAGCGTCCTGGCCAGCAGGCGCTGGCGCCGGTACCACAGAGCCGTGAGCATCTGCGGCTGTCCCTGGGGAGCGCGCTGCGGCGGGACTGCGTCCTCGCCCGCCGCCATGGACCGCAGCGTCCGCCCGCGCCTCAGCGGCGGGTCCTGCGTCTGGCCCCTGACCGCCAGGAGGGAGCTTCTCAGCAGCTTCAGGTCCCCTCCGGGTTGTCGTTAAGCACGTAGTCCTTGCACAGGTAGCAGAACACGTAGAGATCCCGGACCTCCATGGCTAGCGGGTGTCTGGTCTCTTCGAAGTGTTTGAGGGCATGATCTTCGATGTAGCGGCCGCAGGCCACGTGCGAGCACTTGAGACAAGCCCACACCGACTCGGTGGTGGCGCACTCCCGGCAGTACCACTTCTGCGGGTTCAGGATGGAGTGGTCCTGGGCGAGCCGCAACCGCCCTACATGTTTGCATCTATCCATGTCTTAGGGAAGGCTCCACTCTTTCAACCTGGCACGATAAGGGCCCCCAAAGAGAGAGAGAGAGAAAAAAAAAAAAAAAACTTTCAGCAAAATATTTTTCTAGAAAAAGGCTTGCAACCGGCATTTCCCACTAAGTATTCATTAGTTTTCAATTCAAAATTGGTTCCTTTGGAAGGAATTTTTATAAAAGGAAAAGCAGTTTTGGCATAGACCGGAATTACAGAAAGACAATTAAATTCCTTAAAAAAAGGAAGAATCACAAAATACTAAACGACAGACCTTAATGTGTAACTTTACATTTTCTAAGACTGTTTTAGTTCTTGAGTATCAGCTAATTTTTACGTAAGGCTGATTTAGAAATGTCATTACCCTCATTTCACGTTGCACCCAACTGGCCACTAGGGGAAAGAAGCCCATATTCTGATCCATCTCTGAATTGATGATGTCCTGGAAGTGAAAGCCTCTCTGACTCATGGTGACAAGATCCTGGCTGTATGCAAAAAGGGACAGGGCAGAGGAAAGGCGAGGAGAGACAGAGCTCACAAACCAGTGACACCAGGACCTCATCACAAACCAGGAGAGATGAAGACACTCAAATACAAAGGCAATCTTAGGTCAATTTCACTGTATTTCAAAGTAGAGAGAACAAAATATGGTTAAAAAAAGAGAGCGAGAGAAATGGTAAGAGAAAGTCCTTTGCAGTACAAAGTAATTTTATTTTCTTGTGTCCAAAGATCCTGGTTAAGTAGGTAGACTGAGCCTCAATCTAACATTTTGTCTTCTACAAGTTTGTGCCTCATTTCATATGCTAAAATCGTAAACCCCCTCCCCCAGGTGATGGTATTAGGAGGTGAGGTCTTTGGAAGATGCTTAAGTCATGAATGGGTTGACCCTCATGGCATGAGCCTTCAAGAATGGGATTAGTGCTTCTAAAAAGAGCTCCCTCACCCCTTCCTCCATGTGAGAACACAAATGAAAAGCCAGCCACATGTCTGTGAACCAATTAGCCTTTGCCAGATACGGAATCTGGTGCCATGATCTTGGACTTCCCAGCTTCCAGAACTGTTATGTATAAGCCACCCAGTCTATGGCATTTTTGTTACAGTAACTCTGAGGGACTAAGCCAAAGTGTCTGTCTGTAAAGAACATTTACATCTTGTAAAAAGGATGGAAAACATTTACCTTCCTTACTGAAAGAATAAGTAACTAAAGAACTAGACGAATCTGACTTGGTGATATAGTGGCTACTGGTTATTACAGTATTTAATCAAACTATGAGACCAGAAAAAAAAGCAAACCTTCCAGATAATGTATGCAAAAATGCTTTTTATTTTTAAAACAGTGGTAACTCACTAAGCATTTTTTTTTTTTTTTTGGTCTTTCTAACATTGCTTCTTCAACATTGTTCATCAGAGAAGCCTAATAAGCAATTTCTTCAAGGGAAAGAGGCTATTTTAAAATAAAACATTTTATTCTTTGGAAAGCTGACCTTCCAACAATATCAGCATTTAAAATTCCCTAAAGGGAGTTCCTCTTATAAGTGGACTTCCTTCACCTCATTTCTTGTCCACTCTCATTTCTGGGAGCAAATACAGTTCTGTCACGATGGGGTCACCCAAGAGAAGTTCTAAATCCAAAGCACTCTAAGTAGTTCCTTCAGTTGGTTTTCCTTTCTGGCTTGGCCCTATTGCTAAAACTCACAAATATACCACAGGACCAACCAGAGACCCTTCTCATTTTAAAATTGCCCATTCCAGCCCATTCCTATATAAGAAATCCTTAAATCGTCATACAAAGGAAACCAACCTAGATTATCTTCCATCAAATCAGATCATCCTTTGAGTACTGTCAGGATTTAGTTTCTACTATGTTATTTTTCTAACTATTGACTTGTTGCTAAGTGCCCTTTAAGTCATGTCTGTGGATGTATTTCTCCATACAACTAGATATAACCTCCTTCAGAGAGGAGATCAAGTGTTGTATTTCTTTTTTTCTTTAACCTTTATAATTTCAAGACTTGTGGGTGTGCTCACCTCTTTAGTGGTCAAAGGTATTCTGTCAGAATTACTTCTCCACATAGCCCAGAACAGTACTGAAATAACCATTTCTGTTTACTTTTTGTAGGGCATAGTCAAATTAAAAGACATGTTAGGAAGATAAGATGGTCAACAAATGAATTTTCTTTTTGCTCTTTATTACCAATCAAGAGTTTAAGTTGCATACACATGATGCTTACAACCAATTACTGGGGACACAAATAAAAGTCAGTAATAAAAGAATGAAAAGGGGAAGTCAAAAGATTGGTAATTCCCAAGTTTGTCATTAACTTGATATTTTTCAAAACGTAGTCGCTAAACCACCTACGTAGCAACAAAACTCCTTAGGATACTTGTCATATGTACAGATTTCTGGTGATGACCCCAAACTTGATGGTTTGGGGGAGGGGTCTACAATCTCCATTTCCCACAAGCTCTACAGGTGATTCATTTCTACACTAAAACCTTAGACTGTAATCCAGGAAGTTATATAGGGGTGAAGAACATCTCCTAGAAGTCAAAGAAAGAGTTTTATTTCCCAAGATCTTTCACTTAGACCAGCGCTGTCCAATAGAACTTTCTGCGATGATGGAAACATTCTTTATCTGCATCGCCCAATACTGCACTACTGTCCCGTGTGTCTCCTGAGCACCTGAAACGTGGCCAGGGAGACGGAGGGGCTTACATTTATTCTAATTAATTTTAATTTAAATAGCCACATGTAACTGGTGGCTGCAGTATTAGCAAAGATTTAAATACACCAGGACATACTATCTTTAGCTCACTTGGCTTTTCTGTTTTCTCCCTCCAGAAGATTCAGTACTCACTGAATCATGTCTGAATAGCCTCTTCTTATAACTCAAAACCTGACAAATCCCCACTTTAGCCAAGAGGAACCTTGATGTGTCTTTAGAAATTTAATTGCTACTGAGATCTTATCACATGAAACACAGCACAGCTTCGAATTCTATAAAAAGAGAGTATATCTGTGAACAGGAATATAGCAACACAACACCCAGAACACTGGTACCTTATAAAATCAGCTTCTGTCTAGAAAAACAAAAAACAAAGCAAAACATGTTGGAACAACAACAACAACAAAAAAACAAAATAGAAAAACACTAAAAAAACCATTCCACACCCTCTGCATGGAATGCTGCCAAATGGAAAGGGCACTCTGGAAATTCTTTCTTCCGATTTCATTTTCTGATCCATAAATCTGCTGAGCACGTGTATCCTTTCCTGCACAGCCTTTTTCCTGTTACAAATCTGTCGTGGCGATTCACTAACCTGCCATATGGCAGAGTAAATCCATTCAGGAAGACACGAGGCTACTCTGTACCTTACCACACTGATTTAACCTAGGCAGACTAGCTTCTCTAGAGGAAAGACATATCTGAGGCATGAAATGGAAATCACTCAAAAGTGACACAAAAGCCAATACACAATAGAGAATAAAGAGAACACAATCATGGGTATACTCAGTTCAAGAAATTTTGATTGTATTTTCTTTGTATATTATAAACATTTACTTAATTTGTTGCAGTTTGAAGTAAAAAAAATTTCCAAAATGTATGCTCAACAATAATCATTAAAATGTTTGCAGCGTACAAAAAAACAAAAACCAAAAACACACCAAAAGGAAGACCATGTGCTTCACTCACCCCTCATACAACCTCCAGCCACTTTAGGAACAAGGCCTCATCTCATGCTCATAGGCACAAAGAGGACATTTCTTTTACATTTTTCTGACATGTACCCCTTTTCCTTCATAATCACTGAAGGTCATAAAAGTCCTGATAGTTCCAATGAAAAAATATATCATCTGGTGTGCAGGCACCCAGCTTCCCAGTGTAACTTTAGGGAATTAACAAGATGTGCCTTAATAGTTCTCCATCATTAAGTAGATCAGTAACTGTAAATAAATGTCCAGGACACCTTGGATTGATCTGCATATAGGGAAAGCAAACCTGACAAAATACTGGCTTTTGCTTCTTCAAGTACTATAGCTTTATATTTAAAAATCTGAATCAGCTCGAGCTAAAAACCATAATTAATATTTAAAGGATTCTACTATAGTTAATGTCACCAAATAGTAAAAGAAGCTAATGAAATCTATTTAGTATGAGCATTTTGTTCTGAGAAACTTCTAGATTATTTAAAAGGTCCCTGTTTGAGAAAGATGACTGAATGTTACAAAATCTTTCAAAAATTTATAGCTTGAAAATATGATTTGCTTTTTAATTGCAACATTCCTGTTCTCAATTAGCAGATTTCTTAGCCAATCTGAAATGGATAACAGCATCTCATCACCAGAAATAAAATTTCTGGGGAGAAAATCAACAAAAATAAAATAGGAAAATTTAAAAGAATCCACTTTAGGGAGATTTCCATTTCTTCTCTCTCATCGTTTTGATTTCTTCTCAGTTCTTAACTATGGATAGTGGAAAAATCCTGCTTGGTCTTGGTGAGACCAAGTGGCATAAATTCCAGCTTCAGAGCGAGTAGACACTATGGTAACATGCTGACAGCCTTCATTTACATAAAAGAATACTAATTACGTGGTATCATCAACATCTGCGATTCTGCTCACTGCCATATGCGACAGTGCAGGGTATTTTAACCCTTCAACTTACTACACGTATCCTACATGACATGTTCCACAAAACCTGCAAAGGATGCCTGAAAACACAGTGAACATGTGTTTACAAATAACTAGCGTTAAACATGAATTTTATTTTCAGCTAATGGTTTATTTCTGAGAGATATTGGAAAATGTAATTTAATATCAATATACAATTAAGAAAAAGAATTATTTTAAAGTAGACATCACATTAAGATACAGTTAATAGGACTTTCCTGATGGTCTAGTTAAGACTCTGTGCTTCCAGTGTAGGGGGCACGGGTTTGATTCCTGGTCAGGGAAGTAAGATCCCATATACTGTGTGGCACAGCCAAAAAATAAAAATAAAATAACTAAGATACAGTTAATAACCCAAAAGGGAAGAATGCTACATTTTAGAGTATTATATGGGGCTTTAAAAGGTTGTATTGTAAGTACAATGAAACTAGCATTTTGAATTTGTGAATTATGGCTAAAATAAAAATAAAACAAAGAAATAGATACAAAATAACAAAAACTAGGGACAAAGACTGAGAAGGGTGAGGTTAGCCTCTGGCTAAGTGCAGTGTTGGCTTGAGACTCAACATTAAAAAATCAAAGATCGTGGTATCCAGTCCCATCACTTCATAGCAAATGAAGTGGAATGATGGGAAGCAAATGATGGGAAAAAAGTGGAAGCAGTGACAGCTTTTTTTTCTTGACCTCCAAAATCACATCCAAATTGTGGACGGTGACTGTAGCAGGAAATTAAAAGATGTTTACTCCTTGGAAGGAAAACTATAACAAACCTAGTGAAGTGAAGTTGCTCAGTCATGTCTGACTCTTTGCAACCCCATGGACTGTAGCCCACCAGGCTCCTCTGTCCATGGGATTTCCCAGGCAAGAATACTGGAGTGGGTTGCCATTTCCTTCTCCAGGAGATCTTCCCAACCCAGGGATTGAACCCAGGTCTCCCGCATTGTAGGCAGATGCTTTACTGTCTGAGCCACCAGGGAAGTCCTAACAAACCTAGATAGTGTATTAAAAAGCAGAGACATCACTTTGCCAACAAAGGTCCCTACAGTCAAAGCTATGGTTTATCCAGTAGTCATATTCGGATGTGAGAGTTGGACCATAAAGAAGGCTGAGCGCTAAGAACTGATGCTTTTGAATTGTGGTGCTGGAGAAGATTCTTGATAGTCCCTTGGACTGCAAGGAGATCAAACCGGTCAACCCTAAAGGAAATCAACCCCAAATACTCATTGGAAGGACTGTTGCTGAAGCTGAAGCTCCAATACTTTGGCCACTTGATGTGAAGAGCTGACTCACTGGAAAAGACAAAGGCAAAAGGAGAAAGGGGCAACGGAGGATGAGATGGTTAGACAGCATCACTAATCAGTGGACATGGATTGAGCAAAGTCCAGAAGATACTGGAGGACAGAGGAGCCTGGCCTGCTGCAGTCCATGGGGTTGCAGAGAGTTGGATACGAGTTAGTGACTAAACAACAAGGAAGTGCAGTGTGGAGACTGGCTGGGCGCTGGGGGATGATGGCTAAAGGGGTGGAGAGCCCTCACAGCTGCTGCACTTTCCCTTGTCCCCTCCATTACCATTCTTCCTGAATGTGGGTGCTTGTGGTAGATGGGTGAGAGATAACCTGTAGGTCAGAGCATCCCTCAGAGACTCCTCCAGAGGCTGAATTCTCTGAGATGGGTTTGGAAGCTCTAAGTCAATGTGTTCTTGAGCTCTTAGACCTGAGAGCAGACTGGCCACTTGAGCAGTGGCTCTTGGCCACTGGTGATGGTATGCTGATGTGCTGGGTATGTCGAAGGCTTGCAAGGTGGGCCATCACCATCAGTAACCAAGTGCTGATGTTCAAGAATGAGTCTGTCTAATCATGGGTTATAGCAGATTCAAAGTTACGTCCACGTGATAATGTCTCACTTGCATTAGGATCTGCTCTCTTCAAATATAAAGGAGGAGAGTTCATCTAGAGAGCCGGCCAGCACACAAGCCTGACTTGCCACAGCGCCAGGAGATGACAGAGGACAGAACCTCCGGCACTGTACAGATGCTCCGCTCTGTGCCAAGTACCAACTGATCTAACTGTATGAAGAGCCAGCACTGGGCGAAGCCCTCTGTTACCTCCCGTCTCTGCTCTTCTGTTCGCCTTCTTCCTCTCCAGGTTCAAACGTGCCCAAGTCTCTCCTGTCTAAAAGACACACAGGCCCAAGTCTGCCCTGCTTCTGGACTCTCCCTGACGTTATTTTTAGGTTCTTTCTCCTTCTGCCTGCTTTACTTCTGGCAAGAGGAATGTGCAGCTTCAAGTTTCTCACAACTCACTCCTTCACACCTTTATTTCATAGAAACCGTTTTCTCAAAGGCCTTTGCAGTTTCCTCAGAGCTGAGCCCATCGGCTTTTTCTCAGTCCCCATCCACATCTATTTTGCCCGACAACTGAACACACACTCACTTCTGCATTTTCCGTGACTGCTCTCTTCTGGGTTTCCTCCTGCGTCTCTAATACACCTTTTTTGTTTTCATGTGTGTTCCTTGAAATGTGAACTCTCCTCCTTAAGGTTCTATCCTCAGCTGTCTTCTTGGTGATTTCATCTGGTGATTTCATCCCGGAACATCAAGTATCATTTCTATTAATGTATTTTAACCTCACACTTTAGAAAAAGCCATTTTATTGAGATATAGTTGACATACTGTAAAATCCACTCATTTAAAGCACACAACTCAATAATTTTTAGTACATTCACAGAGCCCCACAAATATTCTTGCATATAACATCTGTCCATTTCCTTGCAGAGGCTTGGTCTCGGGTTGCATCTTCACATTCTGATACCCGCATTATGGTACACTACTGTTAATGTTATTTGCAGGATGAAGCTTCTGAACATTTGGTAGCAGGGATAATCATACATTGAGCTATACACACTGTTTCATCCAAGTCTCCTGATGATCAGGACATATAAGATGACAGACAGGGGGTTAAGGATATGCCATCTGTGGAACAAAGCTAAGTAGCTGCCCTTGAAGGGATCTGTTTTTTTTTTTTTTATTCATTAACCATATACTCTTTCCAAAGAGATCTGTGCCTAGAACTGAATCCAGGAGGATAGTAGACTGGGCACAAGGAAAACTGTTCATACCAAATTCAGAGAAATTCTGAATACAGTGCGAGCACACACACACCCACCCACCCACACACACACAAATGTCATCTGTGACTCTATACGAAGCGGCACACAAGAGAGGAGGAGAACTAAACTGGCTGTTAAGGGCTGAACACGTCTGCTTCCGGGCTTAGTCGTTCACGCTGCTTACAGATCAAACCTGATGATGCTTTCAGTTTGATCTCCCTGACAAGCTAGTGTTCAAGCAAGGTCCAAACTAAAGGCTTCCTCTTCTGCTCCATGTGCTGTGAGTCTCAGTTGTGTCCAACTCTTTACAACCTTAGGGACTGTAGCCTACCAGGTTCCTCTGTCTATGGGATTCTCTAGACAAGAATACTAGAGTGGGTTGCCATGCCCTTATCCAGGGTATCTTTCCAACCCAGGGGTCGAACCCGAGTTTCTTGCATTGCAGGTGGATTCTTTACTGCTGAGCCACTGGGAAAGCCCTTCTACTCCACAGCCACAGGGAAGAAGTCTATTGCTGCTGCTGAAAGAATGAGTTTGCCCTTTAAATATCTGACCACCAGGAACTATGGTTTGTCCCTGCAGTGTGACTCCAAAGCACTGTGTCTAGAGCAGCTGGGCAGTCATCAAAAATGCATACATATGTCAGACTTCCTGAACTGTACCCTTTAAATACATGCAGTTTATTGTACATAGATTACATCTCAATACATTTGTTAAAAATTGCATAGACACCCACACACAGACACATACATGCACATACCTCTAATGAAATAATAGATCTAGCCAGCAGCTCTGTCAGCATCTAGGTGAAAGCTGACAGGAAACTTTACAATGGATGCATAAGGCTGACAGCACCTGACTCCACTGACCAATTTTACATCGAAAATAGGACAACCAGACATTATATGCTTTCCTGATGGAATGCAATAAGAGGTTCACAGGAATATCACCTACTGCCATACTCTTCCTAAAATAACTCAACCTGAGTCCACCAAAGCCTTTGGATCTGGCGCCAGATCATAAGCAATGTGTGACAGGAACACGCTGCAAGGCTGCAGTTAGCCAAAGCACCAAGTCAGAGTGTGGCAGATGTTACAGGATCAATGGTCTGGAGTCTTAACAACAAGAGGAAAAAAGCAGGTGGGTAGACCTGCTATAGGTTCTAAGAAACCTAGAAACGTATCAACCAAATGCAATGTGTGGTTCTTCTTTAGAGCCTAATCTGAACAAGCCAAATATAAAAACGTATTTTTGAGAAAACTGGGGGAAATGTTTAAAATACTGTTTGTCTCTTGCTATACCACTCTGTATTTTTTTTTTAAACAATTTCGTTGATGTAGAACTGACATACAATGAACTGCACATATTTAAAAGGTACAACTTGATAAATTTTGACATATCGTATTTACTTGTGAAATCACCACAACCAAAATAATGAACGTGTCCATCACCCCCAGAAGTTTCATGCCCCTTTGCAGTCCTTTCCCCCAGCTGCCCTCCCCTAAACCCTAAGTCCAAAATTGGAGAAATTTAAATACAGACTAAGTATTAGATAATACTAATTATTAGTTTGATGTGACAATGGCATTATGGCTGTATTTTTTCAGTTTTTATATGTTAGAGACATCTCTGAAGTATTTACAGGTGAAATATAATGATGTATAGAATTTGCTTTAAAATACTCTAGGGGGAAAATGTGGCAGGAAGATAAATGAAACACAATTGTCAAAATGTTCATAATTTTTGAAGCTGATTGATGGGGACATGGAGTTCATTACAACTAGTCCCTTTATTTTTGCGTATGCCTGAAAAGTTCCATGAAAAAAAAAATTTAAAGACAAAAAAGCAAACAATATACTCTCTGATAGCAAAGAAGACCTTGAGCTATGAAGCATTCACAAATTAGACAAGTTACGAGACACCTTTCCTCTCTGCCATTTACCATCGTATCTAGTTTACCCTGCAACGCACCCTCCCACCCACTACGACACCCCCAATCAAGGCGGAGCAGTTTTTTGAGGCAGTGTTAGTCACAGACATGGCTTGCATAGTCCTCTGGTCTGGGCCTCAAGAAAACAGCCTTTAGACTCAGGTGGCAAACTCTGTAGCTTCCCCAAGAAACTTCATCAGAATTCTGCTCACAAAAATTTCCAGAGGATATTTGTCTTTAGCGGGCACAAGGCCACTTTAGTGGATCTGTTGAAGTGTTCTTGCTTAGTCTAATGTTTTCTTTCTTTATGAAACTTCTTTATTGGGAAAGAAAAATCTGTTTTTTTTTTTTGCAATTCTGCTTCTTCCTCACTAACTCTGATTTATCCAAATGGCAAGGAGCTCATCCTATGCCTTTCCGAGTTTCACTGTAGTCACAGGAAAAAACAGTAGCACAACAAATACTTGTGTTCCTCTGACTCCCGTCAGATGAAGGTTACTCCCAGTCCATGCGATGTTTGCGGAAGCAAAATTCGGCCACACAGAATCAATACAATATTCACAAACATACTGCTTTGTATTTGGCCCCTCCTCTTTGGACATTTGTCTTCTTTGCTCTTGAAATAAAATGCTCAAAAGTTGTGTTTTCATTCATGCAAAATAGGATGGACCTCTGTCCTGACAGATGTGCTCTGGCATATTGTTGAGCCCATCATGAATCCTTGGTTTCATACCAGAACACCAGTGATACCACTATAGAAGTTAACTCTCAAATGCATTATTCTGAGAAAATTTATTCAAAGTTTCAACTTGAAATGCCAAGAACTGCTTTCCCAGCTGCAGCCCAGGCAGCGAAATTGGGAATCTCCCTCCTCCCACTTTCCCCACATGGCTGAGGAGGGCTTTCCACACATGGCCATTTGTATGGGAGACACATATATACATTAGGAACTGCCTGCAGAGGAAGAAAAAGGAACAATTTCTGTGAATAGAAAATAAATCTGACTAGAATTTAGACATGGATCATCCGGATGAGATGGTGATTTCAGTGGCTGCTCTAAGGAAAGGAAACCCCATCATGCTGATGTCTTGTTTCTTAAAAAAGGATGGTAGTATATTTAATCCAGTGCTTTCCCGATGATATGCCAGGGCACATCCGTCAGGATTGAGGCCCTTCATATTTTGCATCAATGGAGAGACAGCTTTTGAGCACTTTATTTCAAGAGCAAAGAAAACAAATGTCCAAAGAAAAGGGCCAAATACAAAGTGGTGTTTGTTACATACACACAAAAGGAGAAGACTAGAAGCTACAAAGAAAACACTCAGGGGCTTTAAATGAGAACAAGTTATACAAAGTATAAACTGGCCATATAACTGAAACTACCAGGCGTTTTTCGTTTTGTTTAAAGAGGCAGGCCTATGTATACAACACTTTAAAATACAGTATGTGAAGGAGAAAAGGGGTAGACGAGTGCCTATAATATGCCATCAAGACTGGAAAACACTACGCAAGCACCATCTCCCTCCCTCTTATCACATGCCCTGTAGTGCAAACTGGGGTGGAGGGGAGTAAAGGTAGGAAAAAAAAGAGAGCCACTAACATTTGTACCTTTTGGGGGAAAAAAAAATCATGTGTTATCTATTTTCCAAAAGGCTACAACACTAAGGAAACTGTTTCAATAATCTTAAAAAGTCAGGCATCAGCAAGATGGCAGAAGATAAGCACAGAGCATACATGATTTACTATATCTTTATTAGAAAATAGGATTCGGGGACAGGCAGTCTGATGGTACTTATGGCATATGGAGAACCTAAGGAGTTATATTCTAGTAGCACTCAATGTTGCAAAAGGAACCCCCTCACACACTTTTCTACAAGCTTATGACCTGCAAAGTGCAGACCTCTTTGGCTTATTGCAGAAGCCTCAGTCGGTCATGTCAATCACCTGAAATTTCATATCAGCCAAGGTACCAAGGTAATTTCTACTCTGCTTCCCCAGAGGCCACTACCGAAAATTGTCAATAGAAGGGAATTCTGTGAGCAGACTCTTCCAACTCTCAAGAGAGCTTCATTTCCTTCATGGACAGATCCTAACATTATTCCAGTTTACTGGGCAGCAAAGTAATTCTCTCAACACCCAGGCCACTTCCCTGAAGGAGCGTGAGTGTGACAGTGCGGGTGTGGTCGGGATGGGGAAGGCCATCGGCTGGGTGATGGAGGCCTCCTCCCTCTGCACCACTCCAAGTATATCAGGCACATTATAAGCCTCAGTTTCTTAAGTCTGTAAAACTGAGGAGCAATAAAACCTACTCCAAAGAGTTGTTCTGAGGGAGATGCAAATGAGATGGCCGTGTAACTGCATTCTGAAACTGGCTGACTCTAAACAAAGTACTGGCTGACTTGGCTACCTTGTCACTCATTCCCCAAAAGTTATTTTTGCTTCCACAGGGCTTAGAGTTGGGCTGGCTAATTGAGCAGCTTATAGTAACTGACTACCTGGCCTTGACTTTATCAATAGTTTCATCCAAGAAGCCCGTCATACCAAAATATTATTAAATAAGAAAACTGAGGATACTTTCATATTAAAAATAAGAAAAATCACTACCTTTCCAAAACAAATGAGAGTTTTATTATTCATTATCTCTTTTTCTTAGGTTTTTGAAAAATTGTGTTTAACAGTAACACAGAGCAAGGATAGTGAAAGTCCAAATAAGATGTTAAAAACAAACCCAGAACACCATAAAATGCCACTGAATTAAAGAAGCAGACTTGGTCTCAGCTCACACTCTCCAATGGGGGTATGCCCATTGAATACTTACAGGTCCAACAGAATGTGCTGCGTGGCAAAAATATAAAGGGGGCCTTCTTTCAAATAAGGCATAGAAGGCATTTCAAAGACGTGAACTGTGCATGAACCCTCATCTCTCGTTAAGAATAAAGCAGAAGTACTTCTGGGAACTCAACTATAGTGAGCTGGCACGAGAGAATAGAAGGCCAGTGCACACCCAGGCAACCAACTTCATGTAGTTTAAATCTCACAAGTCCCAGCCACTTCTTCTCCTATTTTAAATATATCCTGGCCTGCCAGTGGATCCCACCATTTAGATGAAGGCACTGACACGCCCATTAATAGCAAATAGAGAATCTTATAAGGGAAACACATAAAGCCAATCAACTGTTATTAATTAATTGTAGGTTAATTTACAACAGCAGGAAGTGGAAAACTGGTGCTAAGGGGCAGGATACTGCACAACTGAAATGCAAGGAGGAAGAAACTAAAGAGTGAAAGGAAAGTATGAATCACTGCCTGAGACCCTGGAGAAGAAAGACTCGAGCCTTAAGGAGTATTTGACAGCAAGGAGGGAGGTCCCTAAAAAACAATATGAGAACAAAAAATAAGCTTTACTGACTTCATCATTTTTTCCCCCTGTATCCTTCCCATGTTGCCTGCGGTAACTGTGCTGAATGTTGTCCATACCCATCAAGTTATAACCTCAGTGGGGTTTAACAAAACAAGATTCCGGCAGGCCAGAATTAGTTATTCATATATATTAAAAGCTACTCATTATCTGTAGCTTTTAATACATATGAATAACTAGAATGGTAATTTTTCTCAAGTTAAACCTTTCATTTCTGAATATGTGCTTTCTGAGTCTGACATCTCAGAAAACTTCAGTTTGTTATTTTTAAGTTACTGGTCACTGACAGCCTACAGTCAAAGGTAAAGTCCCCATCAAACAACCCAATTCCACTACAGCCAATTTATCAAAACATGTATGTTATCACTCTACCTATCACTCACATAAGAACTTATCAGGATTAATAAGAACTAAACCACTTTGAAGGAACTGTCAGTAAAAAAAAAATCTTATCTAATATTGGCAGAAGCTAAATAACAGACATTACATATTCCAAGAGACCAATTAACAGTCTTCTGAGGGACCACTTAATGCATTATTTATTCTAAGAGGCCAGCCTGAGTCTGCCAGTAAAGAAAATATCTCAGAATTTAGTGGGAAGTGCGGCAGGACACATTAAGGTGTTGATGTCATTAAATAGTTTTAAGAAATAAAGGAATCCTCACTTTGTGTTCATATGTGAAAATGATGCAGAATGTCTCTAAAACTGCAGATAAGGCTTTATCTTCTAAGGCTGAAGTTCGAAAGAAGAAAAATGTATTGGACACAATAATCCATCTGTTAAAAACACCAAAATCCTGAGGTCTGGATGACTGCAGAGTTCTAGGGCCCCCCAAACCCATTTATGAAAAGCCCAGGCAGGGCTAATATCATACTCAGTGATGAAAATTGAAAAAATTACCTCTGTTCATAGATGACATGATATTATATGTAGAAAACTCTAGAGATAACACACACATACACACACAGTTAAAACTAATAAATTCAGCAAAGTTGTAGTATACAAGATCAATATATAAAACTCAGTGTGTTCTATACACTAACAATGAAATATGAAAAGGAAACTAAGAAAACAAATTCATTTATAAAGAATAAAATAAAAAAGAATACATACTTGGGAGTAAATGTCACCAAGGAAGTAAAAGACTTATACTGAAAACTACAAAACACTGTTGAAAGAAATCACAAATACATGAAAAGACATCTCATGTTCACAGACTGGAAAACTTAATATGTTAAGATGTCAATATTACCCAAAATAATCTACTGATTCAATGAAATCCCTATTAAAATTCCAGTGGCTTTTTTTTTTTTTGCAGAAATAGGAAAATATATCCTAAAATTCATATAGGATCTCAAGGGACTCCAAAGAGTCAAAACCATTTTGAAAAAGAACACCATTGGAAGAACATACTCATGTTCTCATTTCCAAACCTATCACAAAGCTACAGTAATCAAAACAGTATGGTACTGGCACAAATCCACCAGTGGAACAGAACAGAAAAACCCCGAATAAATTCTTGTGTATATGGTGAAATGAACTTCAGCAAGGGTGCCAAGACCACTCAGTGAAGAAAGAATTGTCTCTTTAACAAATGTTTTTAGAAAATTAATATCCACATGTAAAGGAATGATTGGACCCTTACACCATATACAAAAATTAACCCAAAATGGATTAAAGACCTAACCATAAAACCTAAAAACATACAAGTCCTAGAAGAAAACATAGGGGAAAATCTTCATGACACTGGACTTGGCAACGATTTCTTGGATATTATACCAAAAACACAGGCAACAAAAGCAAAAATAGAGAAGACTATATCAAACTTTAAAATCTTTGTGTATCAAAGGATACAATCAACAGAGTGAAAGGCAGCCTACAGAATAGGAAAAATATTTTCAAATAATTAATAACCAAAATGTATAAAGAATTTCTACAACACCAAAAAAAGAAAATCAAGCAACCCAATTAAACAAATCAAATAACCCAAAGGACTTGAATAGGCATTTCTCCAAATATGATATGCAAATGGCCAACATGCACTGAAAAGATGCTCAACATCAGTAATCATCAGAGAAATGCCCATCAATGGATGAATAAACAAACTGATACATGTATAATGGCACAGATTCAGCCTTAAAAAGGAATTCTGACACATACTACAACATGGATGAACCTTAAGAACATTATGCTAAATGAAATATGCCAGTCACCAAATGACAAATCAATATGATTTCACTTACATGAGGTATAGAAAATATTCGAAGAGTCAAATTCCTCAAAACAGAAAGTATAATGGTGGTTACCAGGGACTGAGGAGAGGAGGAAAAGCTATGTATGGATAGGGTTTTAGATTTGCAGGATGAAAAAGTTCTGTTTCACAACGAGGTAAATATCCTTAACACTACTGAAATGACTAAAATAGTAGTTTTTAAAAATATTTCTTTATTTAGCTGCCCTGGCTCTGAGCTGTGGCACACAGGATCCTTTAGTTACAGCCTGTGGGATCTAGTTCCCTGACAAGGGATCGAATCCAGGCCCTCGGCACTGAGAGCGAGGAGTCTTAGCCACTGGACCACCAGTGAAGTCTCAGTAGTTTTTTGTAGTTTTTTTTGCCTTTTTTTTTACTTTACCACATTTTAACCAAAACTAGTTAAGATGATACTTTTATATGTTTCTTTCTTTTTGAAGAAAAACCATTAAAACATTTGTTCAGCACAAATGAGACCTGTGAACTCAAGAGTTTCCAGTCTCACATGGAAGATGAGAAATAGAGAGAGCCTGACTAGATAAGGGCCCCTTATGAGGCCGCCAGAGCAAACACAGTAAAAGCTTCACTAAGAAGCAAGGTAAACTACACGTCAATTGCTATTTCCTGAGTGTGCTTTCAACTGATATGACTGATTCAATCACCTGGGAGTCCACTCTACCCCAAGGTAATTTTTACCCCCACAAATGGATCTAAACCTACCAGTCTAGATGAAGACATTCCCCAACTACTCTCCAGACCAATAATTCCACTGGCCAAGGTAAGATGCCTATCTGTTTTGTTCTTGGGAAATACTGTTCTTTGTTAAGAAACTACATCTGTCCAATGTTCTTGGTGTTAGGTCCCCTTCTTTACAGTGATAATAGAGAGACAGTTTGGGTTGGCATACATGTGCACATGCAAGTGTGTATTTTATAGATCCATGAAATTAGAAAAAAAATCTGGGAACTACTGTTTTAGATAAAGTCCTCTTAGACCAAAGCCTTGGAGAGCCTTCTAACCTTCTGAGCCTATGATCCTAAATGGCTCAGAGAAAGGTTTCTCATGGTAATTGCCAACATTGGTTTTGGGCTCTTGACTATGTTTTCTTTTACACAGAACTATTTCCTTATTAAAAGTACTTTTATTTCATCTTCAGCTTCCTACCCTATAAAATAGTTATGGCACATATTTTTAATGTGTCATTTACAAATAAACTAGAGGCAATACGTGTGTGTGTGCTAAGTCATTTTAGTCATGTCCAACTCTTTGTGACCCTATGGACTACGGCCTGCCAGGCTCCTCTGTCCAAGGGATTCTCCAGGCAAGAATACTGGAGTGGCTTGCTACGCCTTCCTCCAGAGGATCTTCACAACCCAGCTATCAAACCTACGCCTCTTATGTCTCCTGCATTGGCAGGTGGGTTCCTTACAACTAGCAGCACCTGGGAAGCCCCCAGAGGCAGGATAGCATCGCGCTTAAATGTTCAAGCCAAACTGCTGGGGTTGGAGTTCAAGCTCTATCGTTATTAGTTATATATGACCTTGGGAAAATAATCTTTCTGGGGCTCAGTCTCCTTCTCTGTAATATGGAGACAATAATAGTTTATACTTCATAGGGTTGTTGTGAGAATTAAGTGAGTTAATATCTGTAAAATGCTTACAGCAATGCCCAGTCAGAGCTCAAGAAATGCCCAGCACAGTCAGAGCTCAAGAAATGACTGTCAGCATATAAAGCGACCCTGTAGCTTGCTCCACATCACAAACTGGCACTGCCAGTGAAGGATTATAACTATGATTATGCTCTCTGCTGAAATCCTTCCACTACCCACACAAACTCCTCTTCCCATTGGTCCAAAAATATAAGGTAATGTACAGGTATTTGGGGGCAAATTCTTACTCTGGGCTCTTCTCAGTCACCTTACATTAGGTTCCTGGACCCACTTCAAGGGTGTGTGTGTGTCTGTGTGGTGGGTGTAGGCTTCCCCACACCAACAAGCAATTAGTTCCTGGACGCCATCAGCGTGTCTGAGAATTCAACTGAATTCTGACACTATCTACCCAGAGATGGAATCAGATTCCACAGGTAAAGGGTTCAGTCCTACAAAACCATCTCTGCTTCAGACACCAATTGAAACCCCAATTTGTGACCTGTGGTTCTGACCAACTGGCTATTAATTAGAGGTTCCCATGACTCCCTCTTTGGGTTTGAAGCATTTGCTAGAATGGCTCACAGAAGTTAGGAAACTGTTTACTTACTGTATTACCAATTTATCATAAAGGATATGAATCAACAACTAGATGAAGAGATACAAAGGGCGAAGTCCTAAACGGGACTTGTGTTCTCATGGAACTCAAGGCTCAGCACAGCAGCACATGGAAACATTCTGGTTTCCCAGCGTGGAAGCTCTTTGAGCCCCATGTCACAAAGAGTTGGACATGACTAAAATGACTTAGCATGCACACACATATTGCCTCTAGTTTATTTGTAAATAAATAAACCCATTTTAGGTTTTTATGGTGGCTTCATTACATAGGCATGATTTCTTAAATCACCGAGCACTGAGGACTGATTCAATCTCTCCCCACTGCAGAGGTCAGGTGGTGAAATGAAGAGTTCCCACCCTCTAATCACATGGGTGGTTCTGTGGGCAACCAGACCCTGTCCTTAGGTGCTTTGCAAAAGTCATTTCATTAACATAGCAAAATATGCCTCCATCGCTCAACACTTAGGAAATTCCACGGGGTTTTGGAGCTGTGAGCCAGGAACTATGCACAAAGACCAAATATACGTGAGAAACATATTTTGGTCATCTGCATGATCTATATATATATATATATATTTTATAAATCACATTACCGCACACCTCTTCAAGGAGAATCCAACTTAGTCCCTCACAATCTGATCCTGCCATTTTATGCGGCAGGTTTGTTTACAATTTAAAACTACCTTCTTCTAGATATTTTTCAGATGAAAAATGTTTGCCCAATTCGAAATCTGACACACTTAAGGCTTTAAGAATATGTAATATTAATCAGCTTCACCACTTTCAGGAGCCTCTCTCTCAAGCATGCTCTCTGAGATGCTCTGCTTTGCATTCTCAAGTAGCTGTTGTGTGATGAGCTGCACAGATATAACTCAAGCAGAATACGGAAAGGAAACACTTTGAAGACATACCAAAGCAAAACTTCAAATGATATAGCACCACTGGGGACTCAGAGAAATTACAGCGGCTGATAAGCCTAGGGAGCATCGACGAGCACCTGCAGTATCTCTTTCTGAAGAGAGGATGGCAGGTGCACACTATGCCAAACTCCACACAGCTGCAAATCATGGACCAGCCTGGGCAGCTGGTGGGGACCCGCTGGCTAGATGGTAATTATTGGTCAGGCATCTTCAGCTACAAAGGCTAAGGTGTAGCTCATTACATCTGTATTCTTCAACGGGTTATTTATCTCAGTGCTAAAGTGATGGTTAGCCTCGAGGCATGTTTACCCATCTGCTAAAAAATAAAAATAGAAAGAATCATACACAAAGGGAAAACATATAAAGGGCTTAATAAAATTTGTAATGAGTCCTATGAGATATCATCTCTTCTCAATCCTCTCTGTACCTTGTTATAGAAAAGTCCCTTAAAATCTGAGAACGAAGTTAGATAAGCTCTAATAAAGTCTAAAAGTAGGAGTTGGTCTCTCTTTGCTTGCACCTGGAGTAGCCACTCTTCCTCCGCAGGGCCATGTGCTTCAGCAGAAGCTGACTTCAGCACTAGCTCCAGGGATGGGTCCTGTGAGGTCTCAGCCAGTTTGTGCACAGGCAATGGTCACAAGTCTAGCAGTGGGCATGTGGCCTAGCTTTGCCAATCAAACTGAAGGGGAAGGGCATAATCCACATGCAGGTAGAATAATTTTGTATTGAATCTTGGACATTTTGAATATTGTGAGATTCTGAGTCTTGCTTAAATCCTAAGGAAAATGTTAATATTTGCTTTAGTAAGTAATCAACCTGCTGGTTGGATTCAGATCACAAGTCCCAACTAACCCTTCTGTGAGGTATGGTTTAAATATCAGTTCTTCTATTGAGCCTGTGCTCCAGAGCATGGGAGCCGCAACTACCGAAGCCCACGTGTTCCAGAGCCTGTGCTCTGCAACAAGAGAAGAAGCAATAAGAAGCTTCTCACAGCAATGAGAAGCCTCGCAGCAACAAAGACCCGGCACAGCCATAAATAAATAAATTAATTAAAAAATTTTAATTATAAATAAATAAATATCACTTCCTCGGTGAAAGCCTTTGCAGAAATATTAGGACTGTCTGGCATGAGTGCTAGCCAGTGGCCTAGGCTCTGGGCAGTTATTTATGGCATAATCAATTCTAATAGTTTTTGTGTGCTCTTCAGGACCAGATTCATGCAGCGTGCTGTTGAGGAGGGGACCCGGGAGTGCACAGATAACTCTGCAGACTTGGTTTCCTGAGCTCCTCCTCCTCCACTGTCTTCCCAGGTACCTTTCAGTTCCTTTCTGTCTTCCAGCCAGAAAGCCAAGGCCTTTGTTATCCTGTTCTCTCACATATTTTGAGGGCTAGGCAGCAGGAAGACAAAGAGAAAGAAAAAAAGTGAGAGGTCCTTTTTAGGACTATCACTTCTCTAACTGGAGGGAACTCAAGGAGATCGTGAAGGACAGGGAGGCCTGGCATGCTGCAGTTCATGGGGTCTCAAACTGTCAGGCGCAACCTAGTGACCGAACACCACCAGCAACTGCAGGGGACGGTTCCCCTCCCTTAGGACTTTCAGGCAGCTGTGGGCCCTGCTGCCGTCAGCACCGACTCCACAAGACTGCCTGGCGGCTGGGGCCTGGGAGAAGGGAGGGAGGCTTTTTTAAGGAAGGAAGTTTCTACACCTCTTTCTCTAAGTGTTAGAAGTCTCCTTCCCATCAAGTCAAGATTGGAGGGTTTCTGCTGGAGCTCTCTCTTTCCATGCCTGATTCCCACTTCCAGGTGTGGGCTGCACTCCACCCAGGCCAGGGAATATTCATAGCTGTACTTCAAATCCTGGTCTTTTCTAATCCACCTGCTACTATTGACTTCTCAGAGTCCTTAAATTGCTAGTCCATGAGTTCTATCCAGGATTTTAGCTGCATTCAGCAGGAGACACTAGGCAGAGGGTGCTTACTTCGTCTTATCCAGAAATGGAACTCTCCAGAGGCAAGTATTTTTAAATGCAGTAGTCAAATACGGTTATGTGTCTTATAAAATAATAGAAAATCCATAACTCCGTAGGTATCTTTTTTAGGGTGAGGAAGTAGGCTTTTAGGTTAAAAAAAAAAGTAATCTGGTTTACAGAAAAAATATTAAGTTAACTCAACAGATGTTACCAGACTGAGGTAAAAATCATGCAGTGGTATACACATGTCATAAGTTTGAGAAATGCCGATCTACAGAAGTGACTCACTTTTTAGAGCTACTTACAAACAGTTCTATTTTACTACATATGAATCTGCTTATATTATTTGTTTTATTAACTGACCTTGTGGTTGTGTCCTTCTGGCTATTATAGTCTATAGAATGCTGGGGAAGAACAAGCAAGGTCATTCAAAAGCAGAGACATTACTTTGCCAACAAAGGTCTGTCTAGTCAAGGCTATGGTTTTTCCTGTGGTCATGTATGGATGTGAGAGTTGGACTGCGAAGAAGGCTGAGCGCCAAAGAATAGATGCTTTTGAACTGTGGCGTTAGAGAAGACTCTTGAGTCCCTTGGACTGCAAGGAGATCCAACCAGTCCATTCTGAAGGAGATCAGCCCTGGGATTTCTTTGGAAGGAATGATGCTAAGGCTGAAACTCCAGTACTTTGGCCACCTCATGCAAAGAGTTGACTCAACGGAAAAGACTCTGATGCTGGGAGGGATTGGGGGCAGGAGGAGAAGGGGACGATAGAGGGTGAGATGGCTGGATGGCATCACCGACTCGATGGACATGAGTCTGAGTGAAATCCGGGAGTTGGTGATGGACAGGGAGGCCTGGCGTGCTGCGATTCATGGGGTCGCAAAGAGTCGGACATGACTGAGCGACTGAACTGAACTGAACTAAAACAAAGCTTTCCTCGGGAAGATGGGTCTGAGGGACTTCCAAAGGAAAGACAGTAGAAGGGAGTGTTACACACAGATCAGGCAGTAAATGAAGAAGGTATGGATTCAGAAGTTACCTTCTTCTTTTAGAAGGTTGCCAAGGGAGGTGGTGGAGGCCAGTGTCGGGTGTTGCTCCTGGCCTGGCTTTGGCCCACAGGCCTCTCAGCCTGGATCTTTGCATCTGAGCCTGCTTAGCCAATGCCACAGCAGACAGGATGTCTAGGCAATTCACAGGCATGATCAAGGATCCCCATGACAGATGATGGCAAGGAGCCATGCAATCTACCATAATTTCTTCATAGCTTGACTGTACATTAATTCAACCCCCCCTAACAAAGAGTATTCCAGAATATGAATGGATTCTCCGGAGACCGCAGTCTCTTTCAGTAGTGCTTCACTTGACAAGGTCCTGCTAAGTGTTACCAGAAAATCTACCCAGCTTCACCATTACTGTGACATCTGAGGCCGAAGAAAGTGATGAAACTGTTCAGATCCTCAAATCCTCAAATCTACATACAGTGAGAAGTACCTGGATGAAGCACCCCTCTGGGAAATACTCTCCCAGGTAAACTGAGAAGATAATGACGTCACAGAATAATTTCACAGCAATTATGAATAATGTCGCAGACATTAAATTATCAGCGTTGCAGGCAAGAAGTAAGCCCTGGTATGGTGATGCTCTTTACTTTAGTGACAGCGATGCAGGAAAAATTAAGTGAAAGGGCAGATCAAATAAAAACTATAAGAGAAGAAAAGCAACAAAAAGAAGCAGAAGCAGCTGGAAAGCAATTATTTCATGGCATTCCTGATACAATTGAGAATTTCTTAACGTGGAAGGCCAAGTTTGATGCAGAACTCCTGAAAATTAAAAAGGTTAAAATAATCTTTAGAGATGACTTTTGGCCATTCAGATTTTGCATGTCAGCTTCTTTTTCCATTAATATTCTAATGGTATTCCCAGTCGTGTGCATTCGGAAATGGCTGAAGTTGTGAGTGATACAAGAGACATCCAAATGCTGAGGAGGAGCCTGACGGCCGCATTAGTTAACCTTGCAGTCATTATTAAGTGATTCCATCTAATGAGCCAAGTAGTCTCCTTCTGTATAAAAGTCTATTAAACAAATTATAGGGTCTTGGGAGCAACTCACTAGGGAATGAAAATCTCACACATATCTGAACATTTTTTCTTCAACAAATAAAAAACAATTAGAATAAATTTAACATCAGGTACTGAATTTTTTTTTAAGTTACACTTCTTGACAAAAGTGGTGCTAACTTTGAAAACAAGATAAGATTAAAACCACCACAATACCGGTGACTGGATAGGCCCACTTTTATTCTTATACTGGGGATCTAGATAAGATTTGAAAAATCCCAAACCGTTTGGTGCCTTAAAAAAGAAAATTGCAAAATGTCAAGCAGCTCCCACTTTATTCTCGGTTCTTAGCTACTGAGAAACACCTGCTGCTGCTAAGTCGCTTCAGTCGTGTCCAATTCTGTGCGACCCCATAGACGGCAGCCCACCAGGCTCCCCTGTCCCTGGGATTCTCCAGGCAAGAACACTGGAGTGGGTTGCCATTTCCTTCTCCAAAGCATGAAAGTGAAAAGTGAAAGTGAAGCTGCTCAGTCGTGTCCGACCCTCAGCAACCCCATGGACTGCAGCCTTCCAGTCTCCTCGGTCCATGGGATTTTCCAGGCAAGAGTACTGGAGTGGGGTGCCATTGCCTTCTCCGTGAGAAACAGCAGTCGGTGTTGAAGATCCACCGTAGCTTCACTGCCATGAACTCAGACTGCCCTGAAGAGGGAGCTGTCACTACAGCAAAAGACTCAAAGGCTGGGATGGAAGCCCCATGAGGGTAGAGGGGTTTTTTGCTGTTGTTGTTCACTGACATTTCCAGCCCTAGAACAAGACTGGGACATCACAGATGCTCAATTAATACTGAAAAATAAAAGCCTGTCCAGGAAGGCCTTCTGGTCCTCCCAAAGTTGGGAACAACCAATAAAAGAACATTCTGAACCTGGGATTTATCAGTGGGGTCACTGGCAAGGTTGGATGGTGTGCCTTCTTAAAATCAAACCCTCCTTTCTCCTTTAAGTGCAGGTTTCCACAGATCCTGATAATCTTTATCATATTCTCTAGCAAAATTATGAAAAAAGGACAGCATTTTCACTTTTCTAATCTGGGGGACACAGCTGCACTCAATTGGGATGTCATTAGAATCTGCATAGGTTGCTCTGTGGCAGGCACAGTCCGCCTAGTCACTAGAGAGAGCGCCATGACTTTCTTGCCTACACTGGGGTCACTGTAATGTGCTAATGTAGAAATAAACCTCAGTAATTATCATTATATATCTAGTGAGAAAAATGGTTGTATGTTACATTTTTACAAATCTTTTAAATGCCTGGAATAAGTAAGACAGCTGGATTTTGCTACTTCTTTTTTTGTTTCTTTCTGAGAAGAGGATATGTGTTTATTTATGTTTAAACTTTCTGTTTTATACTGGAGTACAGCCAATTAACAGTGTTGTAATGGTTTTAGGTACACAGCAAAGGGACTCAGCCACACACATACATGTATCCACTCTCCCCTAAACTCCCCTCCTGTGCAGGCTGCCACATAACATTGAGCAGAGTTCCCTGTGCTGCACAGTAGGTCCCTGTTGGCTGTCCATTTTAAATACAGCAGAGTATACATGTAGATCCCACACTCCCTATCTCCTCCCTCCATTCTTTGTACATCATGTTGTCTTTGGAAAACTCCACTGCATACTCATGTGCAAGTATGTTTTAATACTGTTATGAAAACAGCTTTGACTCCCAAAAGTTTCAAGGGCTCGGCCACCCTTTAAGACACTGTGGTAAAGAGTATCTAAGTGTGGTAAAGAGTACACTGAGAGCCGTAACTGTTATGAACATTCAGAAGGGATTCTCAAACAAGGAGAGAGTTTTCAAAAAGATGGAGAGGGGAAAACATCACTGCTTATAGCCACACTTTACAGGAAAGCCGAAATATTTCATCAGTGTGCTTGTGTTACTTTAAATGTTGCTTTCTCTTTGTACTTTACCATATTTCAACAGGAAATGAAATTGCTATCTGAAGAAAAGAAAAGCCAGTATTTCTCTCTGACAAGACAAAACAGAACAAAAACCAAAAACCACGGACTCTAACTCCTTCCAGTTCCTATATAAATGTCGACTGCTCATGTACATTTACTTTTTAGATCATCACTTATAATTGACACTCTTATAAGACCCATATCGCCTTTTCTCCTGCCTTTTCTTCTCTTCAACAACTTCCTGCTCACTGTCAGTCAAATGTTATTTAACAGGACAAAAGAACAATTTCTAATTACCAATCAGTTACAAACTGCTGCACAGTTCAGTCTTTCTGTCTGCATGTTTCCATGATCAGCAATTAAATAGTAATCTACAAATCAACTCACTTCTTAACATGTACTGTTCCTTAGCTAGAGTCAGGTGATTTCTATCTACTACAAACAATTCATAAAGAAGTAAAACAGTTGTATTCATTTAAGTATGGTCAAGAAAAAAGTAATTATTTATGAACCTCACATCATCTCACACCATTATTTTTCCCAAACTTAAGAAGAAGCATGATTTTAAATTTTCTTTCCCAAAAGCAAGCAGAAACAGATTGGTTATGGTGACTTTTTCAGGTGATATTTGACTTTATTACCTTACTTAAATCCCTGTGCACCTTAGCAAATCTTCTAAGTTGATCAAAAACTAGGCCAGCACCCCACTGGTCAACAGCACAGGCTCCAGAGCGGAGGACCTGGGTTTGAATCCTGAAGCTGCCACTTGCGATGTGACTTTGAGCAAGTTCATCTATGCCTCATTTTTCTCAGCTTTTAAAATGACGATAATAACAGCATCTGCCTCGTAAGTGGAAGACAGGATTAAATTCACTAATGAATAAATGAGCAAAGCACTTAAAATGGTGGCTAACAGAATAAATACTCAGTGAATGTCAATCTCCGTTTTTATATATTTGTCTTCTAAAATAAGTCACAGCAGAAAAAAATTGTCCATTATCATCTAATAGAGCCCTGGAACAATACAAAAGGGAAATATTAAAAAGATGACTGTTTTAGTGTCCTTCTCTCTTAAAATAAGTAGCTGCCTGTATCACCCAAGGAAGTGCTGACTAGCCATGGAAAAGATACCAGACATTTTCAAAACTATTGTGATTCTGTGAAACAAGAAGAAAACTCAAGAAGACTTGTCCTTCAAAATAGATTAAAGGAATCTTAACAGAAAATGTAACACAGCTATCTAGAAACAAGAGAACTGTGCATCCTTTTTGACAGAGATACTTTTATGGACAAGATAAAACTATCACAGCCCGAAGATGCTTGTTAATTCATACATACCTGTAAGCAATATTTACACCATATGATATGTAGTAAGAGATGAGGGTGTATAACTATTCTCACACATAGTCTTGTAGCATACTCTGAGAGAAATGAAGCTTGAAGCCAAAAAAGAAAACATTCATGAAAAAATTAAAAAATCCTTGACATCAGGGTTGACTTTATCCAAGAAGGCTTACCTCTTGCAGTGTATCACAAGATTCATCTATGGAAGGCTGGTACATAAAAATGCTAACTGGGATACATAAGAAAACTATAGCTAACATTTACTGAACACTCACTATGTTTTGGACATTATTCCAAGTTTTTTTAATATAGATTAATATATAATATATAAGATTATATATAAAATATATACGATTAATTATATAATTAATTTTCAACATTGCTATGAGATAGGCATTTTATTGTTCCCACTTATACCCAAGGAACTGAGGCAAAGAGAAATTAACCTGCCCAAATGTCAAGCTAATAATGGCTAGTCAAAAACAGTCTGGCTCCTAAGCCCAAGTTTTTAACCAGCAGGCAAAGAAAAAGACATATTATGCACTTACATATATGGGACGGGGTTGCGGGGGTGGCTAAGATTCTAACAGAACGTTTTTGTTATTTGTAATGTTTGAATTATTGACAATAAGCATGTATGGACTTTATAATTTAAATTTTTTATATCATAAACTTATTAACACCTTTTTATCAGGTTTTCCATAGAATTCTATTTGATTACCACCTGACACAAAATCTGCACTTGGCTAAAGAACAGGAGCTCCAGGTGAGCCTACCAGCACAGCAGCTGGCAGTGTTTGGAGAGCGAGAACGGGTTGCTAACACTCTTGACAGGTCATGACAGATACGGTCTCTATCCAACCAACAGTAAGCTTCAAGACTTACCCAAGAACTGTTTTACTATGGGGGCTGGTCTCCAGGTCCTGTGTTTATTTTCAAATATAGCCATGTCTCCTCTTAAGTTAATTCATAGCATTTAAAAAGTCACAAGGGTAAGAAGAAAGAAGGCGATGAAAGTTCAGAATGGTGATAAGACAAAGACAGTGGCTGAGCGCTCACTCTAACAGGATACCACTCTCGGCCACCTGCTGAAGCCTAGTATTATTACATAATACTATTGTGAATAGTTTCCATAAACAACTCTTTATTACAATTTTATTTCTTACCCATTAAACAAGTTTTTCCCATCTTCTTCCATATTACTCCACAGTCATTGGTTAGGTTTCCTCGTCTCTATTACCTACAGGGGGGGAAAATCTGTAAGGTCAGGCTGCTATATAGCAAGAGAAAAACAATTTCATGAATTTTATTTATAAATTCAAAAAACAGGATCAGTATATTACAATGCAGTTTAGTGAACTCCCCACAAGTCCTCTAAATTGAGGTAAAAGAGTGAGGATAAAAAGCTGTAATTTTTTTTTCAGCTAAGAGCAATCAAACATTAAGTCATTTATGAACAGACTGATGGAACTGTGAAAGGTTTACTTCCTGAAAAGATGCACTTCTGTGTTTATTTTAGGTTTTAAAGATTACACACTGCCTTGACATAGCTTGAAATTGTCAGAAAAATCAAAACAAATTTATGGCAACAAAAATAATTGTGTTTCAAAAGCCCAAATTCTTTTTGTGTAAGTGAAACATGTGATGATGCAAGATGCCAAGTGGTGACATCTTTGTGTTAGGTGGGTTCATGACTCTTAGGCATGCAGCATACATTCTATGCACAAGAACACTGTATTAGTCTAAGCTATCTAGAATTTGGACACATTATGTGCACAATCATTTTTTAGGTTTCTGACACTGTATTCAGGAGGCAGGATTCAATAAGCTTGAGATTAATACACTGTCTGCCACCATGTAACAAGATGAAAAGTTAAGACTTTGCTAACACAAGAACTCCTCTTAGAAGACACTCTTTGTGAAAATATGTTCCCTCAATAGGGTCTCCCACCACTCAGGTCCAGTCCCCTTGGGATGGATGGTTCCCTGCAGAATGGCTGTCAAGATCCAGAATGCTGGTCAAGAAAGGGGACCTGCTTTACATTAGATGAGGAGAACTTGTTTTTATCTCTGAAAGGAACAGAGAGGAGGATGATGAGAGGAACAGGAAGAGAAGAAAGGAATAGTATAGCAGAGTGAAGCTGGGGCTGAAGGGGAGGTGAAGTTCTCCAGTCAAGGGAGGTCTGGAACATTTCCAGAACAAGAATGCCTTAAAGGGAAGTTGCATGAATGCAATATAGGGCTCACCCACCTGTTTTTCCTCCTTTCTTCAGTTAGGTGTACTAAAAACACAAATGCCCTGTATGAACAGGGCCTTCCTGAGAATCAGAATCCTTTCTGAGGACATCATGCTGCATATCAGAGGCACAAGGCAAGAAAAACAGGGGCCCAGGAGGCAGAAGCAATTGCATGATGGTAAAATCCAGGAAATGCGCCAATATTTTTAGGGAGAGAAGAGCTTACAACTTGCACACATTCTTGGTTAGGGGTTTGAGGCAACCTTATTTAGGAAGCTAAGCTGACATTGTATGGATGGGTGTTTTACAACTATATGCTTTCCCCTGTTACTTTAGCTGGGGGGAGGGGCACACTGTGCCACTTGTGGGATCTTAGTTTCCCAACCAGAGACTGAACCCACACCCTTGGCGGTGAAAGCATAGGATCCTAACCACTGGACCACCAGGGAATTCCTCATAAAATTTCCCTCTTTTCTGTCCAAATTTTCAACCCTACTTTTAATATAGAAACAGCAAATGATTAAAAGTTAACTTAATTAATTTTAAATCCAAGTTATTTGAATTAATTCTGGATGTAACCAAAAGCTGGCCAAAACAATCAGTTCTATACTGAGCACCCAGTATACATAACTACACAGAGGCTAAGCTTAAAAGACCTATGAAATAGCTATTAATTTGTCGAGCAGTGACTTCAATACTCATGATGGTGATCTTGAAAACTGGAAAATTATAATGGGTCAGCTTAATTCTGCAAACTATTAATAAGACTGCTGCTGCTGCTAAGTTGCTTTAGTCGTGTCGGACTCTGTGCGACCCCAGAGATGGCACCCACCAGGCTCCCCCATCCCTGGGATTCTCCAGGCAAGAACACTGGAGTGGCTTGCCATTTCCTTCTCCAATGCATGAAAGTGAAAAGTGAAAGTGAAGTCTCTCAGGTTGTCTACTTGAAAGTTACACAGTCGTGTCTGACTCCTAGCGACCCCATGGACTGCAGTCTACCAGGCTCCTCCATCCATGGGATTTTCCAGGCAAGAGTACTGGAGTGGGGTGCCATTGCCTTCTCCAATTAATAAGACTACCCTCATTCAAATATTTTCCATCTAGGTCCCATTTATATTGTTTATACTACTGTAATATAGTTTTGAATGGGGGGTGGTGGAAATTCAGATATATAGAACAAATCACTGTAATAGGACCAAACTAAAAATGTAGAAGACATCCCTTTAAATAGTTATTAGTGATAAAGTCCCAAACAAGCAAATTCCAACTGTACCTATTATAAGTGAAACTTGCTGAACTCTCAGGCTTTGTGGCATGTGCAAGGCAATAAGAGTATAGGACGTAGAGTAACAGAGCCCAGTTATCATCATGGTGGCCATGCCAGACCTCACGCAAGCAATCTAATTTCTCTAAGCCTGTTTCCTCATCTATGTCAGAGCACTGGCGTAAGGATTAAACAAAAATGCAGGTAAATCCTAGTAAGCTGCCTGGCGCATTGTTGTCATTTAGTCGCTAAGTCGAGTCCGACTCTTTGCGACCCCATGGACTGCAGTCTACCAGGCTCCTCTGTCCATGGGATTCTCCAGGCAAGAATACCGGAGTGGGTTGCCATTTCCTTCTTCAGGGGATCCTCCCAACCCAGAGATCTGAACCCACATCTCCTGCATTGACAGACGGATTCTTTACCACTGCGCCACCTGGGAAGCCCAGCCTACCACAGAGCTGATGATTAACAAAAGTTTAGTTTCCTTCCTTTATCTTGCTACATTTACAGTAATTTTCAGGGGTTGAGGAGAAAATTCTTTCTTGAGAACTTTACTCAATTTACTTTTATCCTGCCAAACAATAAAAACCCAAGTGAGCTTTTTGACCAACCCAATATTAACTCAGTCAGTCCTCACAGTAAATGTGAGGTAGGTATTATCTTTATTCCCATTTCACAGACATTGAAACCGAGATTCAGAACTTCCTTGGTGGTCCAGTGGTTAAGAATCTGCCTGCCAGTGCAGAGGGCATGGGTTCAATCCCTGGTCTGGGAAGATTCCATATGCCATGGGGCCACTAAGCCTGTGCACCACAACTACTGAGCCTGTGCCTGAGCCCCCAGGAACTGCAACTACTAAGCCCATGTGCCGCAACTACTGAAGCCTGCAAGCCCTAGAGCCCATGCTCTGCAACAAAAGAAGCCACGGCAAGGAGAAGCCTGTGCGCTGCAACTAGAGAAAGCCCATGCACAGCAATGAAGACCCAGCATAACCAAAAATAAATAAATAAATAATAGAAATACAATGAAAAAATGTTTAAAGAAAGAAACCGAGATACAAATTAGTTCAACAGTTTAAAAAGTGGCAGAGCTAGGATTCAAACCCAGGTTTCTACTCTTAAGAAATACTGGCTACCAGGGACTGACATCAAGGTGGCAGCAGCAAGGTGCTTTCCTTAAGAGCTCTCTAGGGACAGCGGAGCCTGGTGGGCTGCTGTCTATGGGGTCGCACAGAGTCGGACACGACTGAAGAGACTTAGCAGCAGCAGCAGTATTAATGTAGGGAATGTTCTGATGGTTTACCAAGTAGAACAGATCTATATTTTAGTTATTAAATTAAAGTTATCTAAACTGTATATAATTTATACATCATTAAAATACAGTTTTACATTTTATTACATATTTCATAGTTTTATATTTATTAACCTATGTTGTCTCTTGCCTGTAACTGTCCTCCCCTGCAAGCTCCTGGAAGACAGCAGCAGCATCTTATTTTACTAATTGTGAACATCAGTGGTGTCCTAGTGCTCACTAGGTGCTCAATAAATGCTGATGAAACAATTAGGAGACTGGTTATTAAACTGAGAAAAAATGTTCATCTGCTATTTCCATGGTGGCTTATTTCCCACCACCCACTCACTCCTTATCTGTAAGACTTTGCTGGATTTAAGTGTTTTCCTGGTCTATTCCATTTTTGGTCTATTCCAACTTATGAGCTCATGTAGCAAAATGTCTTATGACAAAAAGTCTCAAGCATACAATTAATCAGAAGACTCATGCATGAATGCAAGCATGTAACATATTGTTATGGTTTTCAAATGCTTCCACTCACGTGTCTGAGATGCCTCAAGACAACCCTGAGAGTACAAAGAAGGTATGATAATCCAGAAAGCTACATCAATGCTGACTGCTTTGGAATGAAAACGTATTCTCATGTCTGAGCCACAGAACCAATGGCTCAGAACCTGAGTTCAATGTTTTCTCTGTAATTGGGTAAAAAGTCTATGAATGATATATATTTTTAAGTCATAATGTCATAAATATATTTTAAATCATGAATGTTCAGTCACATCCAATTATAAAGAGAGGCCAAAAGGCTTGAAGATACAAAGGCAGAGGAAACTCACATAACTAGGTAAGGAAAAGTTTTACATGCACCTACAACTAAATAAAGAGACCTCATATAAAATTTAAGAACAACACAGTACTTTTTTTTTAAGATTTTTTTTAAAATGTGGACCATTTTCAAAGTCCCTATTCAATTTGTTAAAGCATTGTTTCCGTTCTTTGTTTTGGTCCACTGGCCACAAGGCATGTGGGATCCTAGAACCCCGACCATAGATGGAACCTGCACCCCTGGCATTGGAAAGCCAAGTCCCATCACTGGACCACCAGGGAAGTCTTGGCAATACCTTTTTAACATTAATAAAGTATTCATACTTTCAATTAAAATTTCACATGGTATTCACCACTGCAAATTTTATCATTTTCCCATAGATACATTTTTGTGTTAGAATAAAACATTTCATGGTGTTTTACCCTTCTTAAATAAAAACAATTTGGGATCAATACAATGTACAAGAAATCCAGAGTCTCAGACTGAAAGATAAGCAAGCCCCACATTAAAATTTTTCTTCCCTAAATGCCTGTGTGGTGGTTAGAATCAAAAAAGTTTTAGAAATCCACCTGCCTTATTGATTGATATCCGTATCTGATAAGATACTAAATGGGTCTGTTAATTTATAATGGGAATAAGAACATGGGAGAGTGAGAAAGCCTTAGATTTAGAATCAGAAGACTTGGGGTTAAGCCTCATGTTATCCACTTATTAGCAATGTGAGCTTGGGCAACTCGCGAATGCCTTGGGCCCCCATGTCCGCACTTGTTAATGGATATAATATCAGCTCTGCTCCTTTGACTGCTGTGAAGATCCAATAGGAAACTGCGTGTGCAAGCGCACTGCAAACTGATGAGAGCTGCCCGTGGTGGGCTTCTCTTCCCCTCCCACCAAGGAAAGCAGAGGCTCTAGATCACTACTCTGGTGAGAGGAGGCACAGACATTCAAATGTTCCAGGGACTTGGGGGCATGCTAGGATAAGAGAGTTTGGTCACTCATGCAGAGCTCAAGAATTTTAAAATGTATTTGGTATCTGGGTCTTCATTTTAGTTAAATGACATGCTGGTCTTAATTAACTGTTTAATAAGAAATAAAGAACATACAACCTTAGCCAGATTGGGAAATCCTTTTCACCAAAAAATAAAATGACCTAAAATCAACAGCATAATATGCATCTTCAATTATGTAAGATACATATATGCCAACAAAAGCAATACCAAATCCCACGTAGTTTGTAGAGCAGCAGCGCCAGCCACAAAAGACACCTTACGGAGTTGCTATTTCATCACTGTGCTTAAATATAATCCTGGTCTTTTATAATCCCCACATAGGACAGATATTATTAATTGGTAGAGTTCAGACAGCCAGCATTCATAGAAGCCATTTTTAAAGCATTAGTTTGGTCATTACCAAGCACATTTTATAAATACTATACAATTTTGTCAGCATTGAACAGCACTGTAAAATGGGAAGAGAACACTTATAAAAATCATACTTTTACTAGATACCATGCTGTGTGTGTGCGTTGGGGGGATCACATTATTTGCTTAGTTAATTCTCACAATGAGGTAGGTGTCAGTGGCATTTTACAGATGAGAAATGGATACTCAAATTGGTGATCAGATGACTAGTCCAATATCTTATAGCAAGAAAAGAGCAGCGCTTCACAGGGAAGCTCAGTTGTTAAAGAATTTGCCTGCAATGCAGGAGTCCCCGGGAGAAGGGATAGGCTAGCCACTTCAGTATTCTTGGGCTTCCCTGGTGGCTCAGACGGTAAAAAATCCGCCTACAATGCAGGAGACCTGGGTTCGATACCTGAGTTGGGAAAACCCCCTGGAGAAGGGCATGGCAACCCACTCCAGTATTCTTGTCTGGAGAATTCCCATGGACACCCTGAGGAGCCTGGCGGGCTATAGTCCATGGGGTCGCAAAGAGTCAGACATGACTAAGCTACTAAGCACAGGCCCGATATAATTGCTTAAAGTTGCCAGTAATTCCACATGAGTGGCAAAGAACAGGAGGTTTAGGTGAAATTTTGCACCATGGTAAAACTTGGTTGGCAGATACCAATATTCTAAGGCACTTCACATGGCTTGTTCAAGGAGTTACTGAGCTGTAAATCTGCACTCCTTCTGTAGAAATGGTATCTAATTTTAAAATTTAAACATAAAGACCTGTCACTACAGCTAGCTGTTTTCAGAGAAAATACTGCAAAGGAAACATTAATTCACTAAGTAGAGTCAATAACTGTTTTATAAAGAAGCTATCTCTTAGTGATCACATCTAAACAAGTGCCAAAAGTTACTTGTGTCTTACAGATATGAAATATTTTTAGAAGAACTTTGAAATATCATATTAAAAAAATACTCTGTATAATCAAAGCTCTTCTTTTAAAAGTTTCAGTTCAGTTCAGTCACACGGTCATGTCCAACTCTGCGACCCCATGGACTGCAGTACTCCAGGCTTCCCTGTCCATCACCAACTCCCGGAGCTTACTCAAACTCATGTCCATTGAGTCGGTGATGCCATCCAACCATTTCATCCTCTGTTGTCCCCTTCTCCTCCTGCCTTCAATCTTTCCCACCATCAGGGTCTTTTCAAATGAGTCAGTTCTTCGAATCAGGTAGTCAAAGTATTGGAGTTTCAGCTTCAACATTATTCCTTTCAATTAATATTCAGGACTGATTTCCTTTAGGATGGACTGGTTGGATCTCCTTGCAGTCCAAGGGACTCTCAAGAGTCTTCTCCAACACCACAGTTCAAAAGCATCAATTCTTCGGTGCTCAGCTTTCTTTATAGTACAACTCTCACATCCATACATGAGTACTGGAAAAACCAAAGCTTTGACTAGATGGACCTTTGCTGGCAAAGTAATATCTCTGCTTTTTAATATGCTGTCTAGGTTGGTCATAACTTTTCTTCCAAGGAGCAAGCATCTTTTAATTTCATGGCTGCAGTCACCATCTGCAGTGATTTTGGAGCCCAGAAAATAAAGTCTGTCATTGCTTTCATTGTTTCCCCATCTATTTGCCATGATGTGATGGGACCAGATGCCATGATCTTTGTTCTCAAACTATCACTATTCACTACACTACAAACATAAGTGCGATTATGGGTTTTCCCGGAAAATTCCCATAAAAAATTATAAAACAAACATTTTAGAAGTGCTCTGAAAGGGACAATATAAAGATATAGTATGGTTTAGATAAACTGATGGACTGTATATCTGCATCAAGCAATGAGAAGTTAAGATACTGGGATAAGATCTGAAGCCTACAGAGCTTTCCAACTCCTTTGTTTTAGCAGAAACAGCACAGAACTTGATGGCTACCCTATGTTCTGGTTAGAGTATTCAAAGACACACAAGACATAGACGCAGATGTTAAAAATATAAAATTGCATCAAATTATAAGACAATACCTTGATTAGGTGTAGTGGTTAAGAGAGCAGATTTAGGAGTCAGACTGGCCAGATTAGAATCCCAGTGGGACCCAGTTCCTAGCTCCAAGACTCAATTTTCTCATCTATCTCATACAATTATTGGGGAGTTCCAATGTGTACATAGTCCAGGAAAATCAATGGCAAGAGGCTAAGTGATCCATAAATGTTACCTGTTATTTCTCTAGTAATACCTCATGTAAAAAATAAAATATACCTGTAAAAACACTGAAGGCCTTTCATTACTGAGCTATTTTTCAAATGTAGAAACTTTAAACATAATAAAGAGAATCAAACTCCTAACTTTCTTGGTAATAGGATACTGGTTAACCTGGGGTAGGGCATAAGGAACAATCACAAAGGGAATTTTACACTTGTAGGATGTTACCCCAGCTTTTGCTTTATTAGTCTTTAATAAAACACACCTATGTTTTACATGTATTTCATGTTTCACAATTTTAAAAAATTGAAAAAAAGTAAAAGTTAATATATTTCCAAAGCATAATAATGAAAGAGCATTATTTAACTTTAGAAGAGGATGAGAGGGAAAGAAAAAACAAGAAAACAATGCTTTATCATTCTAAGTGTTCTAGGTTACCTCAGATTATGAACGTAACAGCTTAGCTCAGTCATGGAACAGTGTTCACCCGATTCCACTCAATCCTAAGAGACATCGTTTTTCTTTGTGGGTCATTTGTTTTAAAGGGTGTCATTGATTCACTGGGAGCACCTCTTTATGATCCTGATATCTGGAGGTTGTAAGGACGCTCAGAGGGCTTTTAGTTCGATGTGGTCACTTTCCAGTGGAGGAAACATTCGACTCCTTAGTTTCTAGCAACAGGCTGTCCCTGCTCTACTCCCAGCTATTACTGCTATTCACCAATGTGACACATAACTTCTTAGATGGCACTAGTGGGTAAAGAACTCACCTGCCAATGCAGGAAACATAAGAGACGTGGGTTCAAGCCATGGGTTTGATCCTGGGTCAGGATGATCCCCTGGAGGAGGAAATGGCAACCCACTCCAGTATTCTTGCCTGGAGAATCCCATGGACAGAGGAGCCTAGCGGGCTACAGCCCATGGGGTTGCAAACAGTCAGACAAAACTGAAGCAACATAGCACAGCACAGCACAACATGACATGAAGGAACGGGCAAGACCATTCTTTCAATCAGGTTGTAACAGTGACTGGAGAAAAGGTGAGTATTTTATACCAACCATCAGCATCTGTCAAAGACCTAACATGGACCCCAAGATGCTGGCACCTACAGAGGAACCCAACACCTCAATGAAGGCACTCCTAAATATATGTAGAAGTGAACTTATTCAAAAGTATAAAGTAGGGTTTCTGACCCCAAGAATTCTACATAGAAATGAAAACCACCAAAGAATCCTAGTCAACAAATAATGCATTTGGTGGTGTTCTGGGGCAAACTGTACAAAGTACAAAATACAGGAGGGAAAGGAAAATAAGACAGAAGAGTTCTATTGTGGGATAACATGCAGAAGGGGTCCTGGAAGAGAACTGAGAACTGCATTTTGAAAATTCGGTAAAGAAACCATTCTAGGATTTCTCCAAATAAACTTGACATTTTAACAACATGTTTCCTTTTCCCATTACTGAAACATGGCAACAGGTGTACTAATTTGTTCTAAATAGTTTTATCTGCTACAATTACAATCAGGAAAGAGTTTCTGCCCTCCCCCACAAAGAACTTTTGGAGGCCACTGAGAAGGGAACAGTAGGAAGAAAAAAGAAAACTTTTCAATGGTCAATATAAATTCCTCAAAACAGAAACAACTTTAGGAGTGAGATAGAAATTTTCTTGAGTTTTAAAGTTCACCCCAATAAAACTAGACCCCAAACTTTAAGAGGAAAAAAAAAAGTCCATGACTGCAACTTAAAGCTGACACTAAATTAACAGGACATTTGGGTGACATAAACCATGGTAAAGAGCACCTATTTACAGCTACGTTAATGAAAAGACAGAACCACATTGGCAAGAAAAAGAACACCAAAGGGACTTCCCTGCTGGTCCAGTGGCTAAGACTCCATGCCCCCAGTGCAGCGTGCCTTGGTTCGATCCTTGGTCAAGGAACTAGATCCCACACATCACAATGAAGTCTGAAGATTCTAAATGCCAGAACTAAGACCCGGTGCAGCCAAATAAATTAGTATGTAAATAAATATATTAAAAAAGAACACTGGAGAAGAGACTCAATTCTAGCTCTAGATGGATGAATGAACATAGGTAAGCCACCTCTGTTCTCAGGGTCACAGTTTCCATATCTGTAAAAGGAATGTTTAAGTTACTTTATGACCTAAATTTCTATTATATTATCCTCAAACTTCCTGAAGTCATTTAGATGTCATTCTTCATAGCAAGGCTTCCCTGGTGGCTCAGTGGTGAAGAATCCACCTGCAATGCAGGAGATATGGGTTAGATCCCTGGGTCAGGAAGAGCCTCTGGAGGTGGGCATGGTAACTCACTCCAGTATTCCTGCCGGGAAAATCCTATAGACAGAGGAGCCTGGAGGGCTATAGCCCCTGGGGTCACAGAGTTACACACGACTGAAGCAACCAAGCAAGCATACACGCTCTCATAGCAAGCTATAGGTTAGGCATTAATGCATTAGGGTAGCAAAAGACCAAATGAATTTATATCCTGTACAATTCTGTTACTGTAGCAAAATTTTGCAATGGCTATAAACCATAAGCCTATTAAGTTTTATGTTGAAACAGGGCATCAAAGAAAGAAATTTGGATCTTCAATTAAACACGATGCATTGAACACCTTTATTTACCTCCCAAACTCCACTAAAATGGCATTAAAAACATAAAATTGCTAAGGACAAAGACTAGGAAAGGAAATGACCATAACAAAGTTTTTTGGAAGCTGAAAAGGAGATTGGTAAGTTACTTGATGTAGCACAGCAAAGAAACCAAAACTAAGAGCATCCTAAGAGGAAGCCCAGAGCAAAGTGAACTTGCTTTATATTCCAGAAAAGCTCAGAATGATCTGAAAGTGGGGACATCAGGCAGGGCTTCATAAAGGAAAATAAGGTGAAAGTTCTACCCAGAGGTTCCCACCCTGACTCCAAGCAGCCACCGGTCAGAGCAAGGGAATTTACTCTGCAAAATAAAGAGCCTCTGGACCTAGGCACAACGAGACGCAGGCCTACCAGTCTAAAAAGACGGGGATCAAAAGAAGACTGAGATCCTGAAGGCAGATATCCCCAGCTCTTTTCCCACTCAGTTCCCCAAATGTTGTAGGCAGGAATGTAGGCCAATGATTGAAGCATTCTGTTTGGGGAAAAACCTGGCTAAGAGAAAAGAAAACACCTATAAACACGGATTGCTAGAGGTGACCCGCTCCCCCCCTCCCACACAAACACACACACACACACACACCCCCAACACACACACATACACCCCCAAACACACACACACACACACACACACACACACAGGGTTCTAGGTTAGTCACCTCATAATGAAGACCACCAGTTAACTTTTAGAAGCCCCAACTCAGGCAAATTCAGTTTTCAGTTTTTCAGCATCTTATTCTGGAATATGAGTAAGACAGCCAAGACCATACATTTAAGGAAATTCCCTAAAATAAAGACCAAAACAAATGATAAAGTAAGGTACTTTAAGGAAAACAGAGATGTATTGGAGGCTGCAGAAAACTTTTAAAACTGTAATATAGAGAAGAGCTATTCCATCCATGAAACAAAAATATAAGACTATTAAAAAGCAACATTCAGAAAAAAAAATCTTGAAAATTAAAAATATGACAAAGAACATATAAAACTAATTAGAAGAATCTGAAGATGAAGTTCAAGACACTTCCCAGAAAGTAAAACAGAGACCAAAAAATAAAATGAGAAATACATAAGATGGTAAAATTAAAGGACTCATCAGTCTCTAAGTTCCACACACAAATAATAGTAAGAGTTTCAGAGAGAAAGAATAAGAGAACTAGGGGCAGCAGAGGGGAGGGGGAAGAGGGTATTTGGATAGAACTTAAGAATTAAAGAAAATCTCCCAGAACTGAAAAAAATCCTTATTTCTAAATTGAAATGGCTCTCGGTATACCCAGCACAACAGAGAAAACAAGCCCTCGGTGACAGATTATCATAATATTTCAGAATATCAGGGACAAAGATCAGATCCTCAAAGTAACCAAGGAGGGGGAAAAAATCAAGAATCAGAATACCACAGGGTTTCTCATAGCAATAATAGAAGCTAGAAATCAAACACAACAATGCTTCTTAAATTCAGAGAAAATATCCTCCAATCTAGAATTCTAGAACTAGATAAACTATAAATCAAGTGTGAGAGAAAATGAAGACATTTTCATACATGCAGATTTACATCCCATGCACCCTTTTCTTAGGAACCTTCTGGAAGAATTGCTTAATTGAGGTATAAACAATGAAGGGGGAAGATATGGGGTCCAGGAAACAGGGAGTTCCAACATAGGAAGTGAAGAAAATACTACGCTCTTCAGAAGGTAGATCCCAGGATGAGAACTGTTCTGATCTACAGAAAACCCATACAGATTTTTAAACATAGCAGCCTAATATTTTGGCCACCTGATGAGAGGAGCCAACTCACTGGAAAAGACTTTGATGCTGGGAAAGATTGAGGGCAGGAAAAGAAGGGAGCAGCAGAGGATAAGATGGTTAGATAGCATCATCGACTCAATGGATATGAGTCTGAGCAAACTTCAGGAGATGGGGAAGGACAGGAAAGCCTAGTGTGCTGCAGTTCATGAGGCCACAAAGAATCGGACACGTCTTACTGACTGAACAACAAAGGCTACTGTTTAGGAAAAAATGGCATTAAATTCCAAAAAGAACAGCTGGAAGAGCAGAAAATGGAGGTCTCTGGAGAGGCAGAATGTTGGGGAGAAGAAAAGCAGGTAGGATACTTTTTTGTGCTCTATTCATACTTAGCACTGATAAATATGAAATTTTAAAAGATTCTTGAAAAGGTTAAAAAGAGTATTTTAAAATCACATCTAAAAATCTAATTTTCCAAATAAGATTTCTGAGTGAAAAAATAATGAAAGAAAAACAGTAATCTTCAAGGCAGAACAAAATCAAAGCCCTTGAAAAAACTACATCTTAGCATACAGTGTAGCTTAGTCTGAAAAAATTAAGAGCAGGAAATAATGTTTTGCTGATAAACTTAAGAGGCATAACCACAAAAATCAGCAAAAACAGAACAAGGAGAAATTTTTTTTATCATATTATGGTATTATTGGGAAAAGTTCACGGTTTATGGCTTTGTCAATCACATCACAAATTAAAATCCTTTTCCACTCAGTCAGACAGATGCTAAACCAAAGTCAACATAACGATTTGATTGCATCACATCTTGGTCAGAAATGAAAACACTTAAAAACTGTACTGCTTCCTCAGAAAGGAAAGCACAAATACTGGGAACCTGTTTGAACAAGGAAAGAGCATTTTGAATCAGAGTCATTCCTTCTTTCTGAGACCTGAAATGAATAGGAATAAGATTCACGTGCAAACCTGAAATTGCTGCTTAACTTTCTCTAAGACCCTGAGAAGTGGCATCTCAATTAGGAAACATGCTTTTCTCCATCCACACCACTTTAAAAATCGAAACGTTCATACTTTCTATTGGGCTTCCCACATGGTGCTAGTGGTTAAGAACTTGCCTGCCAATGCAGGAGACATTGAGACTCAGGTTTGATCCCTGGGTTAGGAAGACCCCCTAGAGGACGGCAGAACAACCCACTCCACTATCCTTGCCTCGGTTCAGTTCAGTAGAGTGTGACCCCAATGCACTGCTGCACGCCAGGCTTCCATGACCATCACCAACTCCCGAGCTTGTTCAAACGCATGTCCATCGGGTCGGCGATCCATGGACAGAGGAGCCTGGTAGTGCATAGGGTCCGAAAAGGGTCAGACATGACTGAAGTAACTAAGCAAACATACATATTTTCTATTACCCTTTCATAGAAAAATGAGAAGTAAATATGGTATTTGTTATTTTTTAAATATTATCTGCTTATATTCACGGAGAAGGCAATGGCACCCCACTCCAGTACTCTTGCATGGAAAATCCATGGACGGAGGAGCCTGGTGGGCTGCAGTCCATGGGGTCGCTAAGAGTCCCAACACAACTGAGAGACTTCACTTTCAACTTTTTGCTTTCATACATTGGAGAAGGAAATGGCAACCACTCCAGTGTTCTTGCCTGGAGAATCCCAGGGACGGGGGAGCCTTGGTGGGCTGCAGTTATGGGATCACACAGAGTCGGACACAAACTGAAGTGACTTAGCAGCCAGCAGCAGCAGCAGCTTATATTCAATGAGCGCTAAGAAGTACTTCTCAATCAAGTGTGAGCTCTTCAGAGACAGGCAGTTAGAGGCGATGTGTCATGTACTCAGTTGTGTCTGGACTCAGGGCCTCCTGGTAGTTCAGTGGCAAAGAATCTGCCTGCAGTGTGGGAGACCTGGGTTCGATCCTGGAGAAGGGCATGGCAACTCACTCCGGTACTCTTGCCTGGAGAATCCCATGGACGGAGGAGCCTGGCGGAGGCTACAGTCCATGGGGTCGCAAAGAGTCAGAGCAACTAGCACCATGGACTATAGCCTGCCCAGGCTCCTCTGTCCAGGATTTTTCCAGGCAAAGAGATGATTGCTTCCTGCTATTAACTCAGCTTTCTGACACCTAGGGAGATTGTAAACAGGGAGAAGCAGCTGGATCTAATTTTTTTTGATAATCATCCACTGATTTCTGACCAGGGGAGATTTTCTTTAACTAACACAATGAAGCACTTTTCCACCAAATCTGTTCTGGCAAAAGCACTTGCTCTCAGTGTTCAGCATACATGAAGAACAATGAGAACAGATTAGTAAAATGCTTTAATTGTAGCATACTTTATGGCTTTTCAAATTGAATACTTAGAAAAAGGTTTGTTTCATCATCTCTGGAATCAGGAAGAAAACAATTAAGATTCTGCATAAGGATGACACTCTTCCCTTTTTGAAGTCTGAGAAAATATATTAACATCTTGCAAAATACAATGTGTAACCAAAAGTTCCTCCAGCTTAAAAACATAATAAAATACTATGTTCAATCCTTCATGCTCATTTCACAGAAAGGAGCGGAAACAGCTAATTAGAATATGAAGAAATGCACAAATTATACTAGTAATTAGAAATACAAATTAAAATGAGACATTATTAAATGCAAAAATTAGAAATGCGGACAATACCACACGTTGGGAGGTTGGGAACACAGTGTCTGTGAGGTGTAGAGTGATACCAACCATTCAGCAGCCTGACAATATGCATGCCACAACACCACTCCTGAGTCGATATCCCGAAGTTCTCAAATGTGTCCATAATGGACATGGACAAGATTGTTTATTGGTAGCACGGTTTGCGGTAGCCCAGGCATCTATCACTATGGAAACGATGCACACCACCGAACACTATGCTGTAGGGAGGAGCAATTACTAAACGTACAGCCCAACACACACAGATCTTAAAACGGTGCTAACAAAAAAAGTCAAGACTAGAGTAACATCTACAGCATTTTTACCAGGAGAATTCACTAGCCAAGTTCTACAGCAGTGTAGTATGATGAACAATTTCAGAATTAAAGATACACAAACAAAAAACCACTAAGTATTTATAAAGATGTATATAGAATCAAGGACCTGTATCAAACACATCAGAGAGGGTGTTTGTGGGGAGAGGAACATGGGCATGGAGACGGGAGCTGAACAGAAGGCCTTTATACAGCAATGCTAGGCTGTGCCCAAATCACAGAGTGTGAAGTCCAAATTCAGAATAATATTATTCATTCATGTGTGTATTAATTTATTCAATAAAAACTTACTGAACACCTCTTAAGTATGAAGTGCTGTGCTTAAATATAAACTTTTCTTGTTATTTCTGCTGACTTTTTTAACCTCAAAAAGATAACTGTTTTAAGATACATTTTAACTGGAAGTGGAAAATAACTTACATTACAATATACAGTATAAAATGAGAAATCCACCATTCTTAAAAGTTTTATAAATATTTTTCACGAAATAGAAATATACCTTGAAGTTCTTTAAGTGACAAACTTCAGTGAAAAATCAAAATGCAAAAAGAATTTGCTTTACAGCCCTAAAAAACTACACTGTCACATCCTTAGCCACAAGGTAGAACATCTTTTCTCATGGCTCTCAGTGGTGAAACAATTTCTTTTTGGTAGAGAATTTTTTTCTACTTTATTTGTTCTTTGTAATTCCCACTCCCCATCACCCCTCAAAGATACTTCAATTGCTCAGGAATACTTCTCACCAGATTCCTGTTTCCTAAAAGATTTCACAAGAGGACTGCTGGCTGCCAAGGAAGGTGTTGTAGCTAATACGCTCATTACATTGCACTGCTAACAAAAACTGATTAACGCTTTTGGTGCAAACTGACATTCCTATTCCACATCCCATGGGCATAGAAAATGATGTTTTTCTCCCCAAATTATCTGTTCCCATCTTTTTACAGGCCCCAAATGTTAGGCAGTATACATGATAATACTGGTAAACAAACCCAAGAGCAACTTGTAGCACATCATATGTCTAAAGCTCTAGAATTTCAGATTTCAGATTTTCATCTAAGTGTTAGCAGGTGGGAGGACCAAAGGTGAAGAACAGGAATGGCCAGGCCAACCACCAATACTACTGGGAAAATCCGAACTACATGTCTGTCAATGGGATTAGCAGAATTAGCACCACACAACACATAAATTTATCCAGGCTTACAAAAGATGAGGTATTTTCATTCAATAGTAATAGCCAACATTGAGCACTTACTAGGTGTCAGTCACTGTTTTAAGTACTTTATACAGGACGTCCCTGGTGGTTCAGTGGTTAAGAATCCAACTACCAACGCTGGGGACACAGGTTCGATCCCTGGTCTGGGAAGATTCCACATCCTGCGAGGCAGTTAAGCCCGTGTGCCATAGCTACTGAGTCCTCAATGTTCTAGAACCCGTGCTCTGCAACAAGAGAAGCCACTGTAATAAGAAGCATGTACACCACAACTGGAGAGTGGCCGCTGCTCGCTGCAACTAGAGAAAGCCCGTGCAGTAACAAAGACCCAGCACAGCCAAAGATAACAATTGATTAATTAGTTAAAATAAATATTTTATATGCAGTATTTACTTCAATCCCGACAACAACTCAATAGGACTAGGTACTATCCTCATCTCCATAGATTGTTTTTCAAATCAAATGCAAGCTCTTTATCACTGCCTTTCAAATCTCCACCAAATGTTCTCGACTTCCACCACATCTCCTCTTCCTGCCATCCAGTCCTTATTTCTTACTTAAAAGCTTGACTGACATACCTCATCTATCTCTTATGAACAGAGCAGTTCTCTGACCAGCCTCTCACTCCTCCCTTACTACCATGGAAATTTCCTTCATGAAAATGCTCTGAATTAACCCCTTCTTCACCTGCTTATAAAAAGCAAGCACTACAGAAGCACATAGAAGAAAACGTCAATTTGTTGTTGTTTAGTCTCTAAGTCATGTCTGACTCTTTTGCGACCTCTATGGACTGTAGCCCGCCAGGCTCCTCTGTCCATGGGATCTCCTAGGCAAGAATACTAAAGTGGGTTGTCATTTCCTTCTCCAGGCAATCTTCCCTACTCGGGGATTAAACCTGCGTCTCCTGCCCTGGCAGGTGGATTCTTTACCACTGAGCCACCAGGGAAGCACAAAAAAGTGAACACCTTCCCTCCTAAACAGCAACACCTCAATAGCACTTCTTAACATCTTACAAAAATATGAATATTCTATATTGTCCTATATTGTGACTTAAAAAAAAAACTTAAAAATGGACATCTTTCTACAACAGCAATAAGAGATTCACTGTATTCCTTAATAGCTTAATGGTATTACATTGTATGGACTCCCTATACATTATTTAGCCAGTCCCTAGCTGATGGACATCACTCTTCTTGCAGGGACAAACAATGCTATAAAGAAAAACTTTATACTCATTTTTCCAGGAAAGTGTATAAATATATTTATAGGACAAATTTCTAGAAGTAAAATCTCTAGGTCACAGGATACGCACATTTAAAATTCCAACAGGGCTTCCCTGGTGGCTCAGTTGGTAAAGAACCCGCCTGCCAGTACAGGAGATGTAAGAGACATGGGTTCAGTCCCCAGGTTGGGAAGATCCCCTGAAGAAGGAAATGGCAACCCACTACGGTATTCTTGCCTGAAAAATCCCATGGACAGAGGAGCCTGGAGGTGTACAGTCCACAGGGTTGCAAAGAGTTGGACACGACTAAGAACGCACATTGCAGTGGAGGTACACGTACGGCTGACTCCCTTTGCTGCACAGTGGAAACTCACACTACGTTGTGCAGCTGCTGCTAAGTCGCTTCAGTCATGTCCGACTCTGTGCGACCCCATAGACGGCAGCCCACCAGGCTCCCCCATCCCTGGGATTCTCCAGGCAAGAACACTGGAGTGGGTTGCCATTTCCTTCTCCAGTGCGTGAAAGTGAAAAGTGAAAGTGAAGTCGCTCAGTCGTGTCTGACCCTCAGCCTACCAGGCTCCTCCGTCCATGGGATTCTCCAGGCAAGAGTACTGGAGTGGGGTGCCATTGCCTTCTCCGTGTGAAATACTCCAATTTAAAAAAGTTCAGCAGACGCTGACAAATTTATCTTCAAAGAAACTTACATTCCCATCAAAAGTGAGATTTCCAATTTCCCCACATCCTCATCTACTACTGGCCACATCAACTTGTTTAATCTCTTAATCTAACAGGTTAAAAAAGTGGTAATTGTGTTTTATGTTATATTTATTTAAAGGAATAGAATTAGAATTTATAGCTTAAATATGTTTTGAACTTGTTAGTTGTAGGCAAAGCTGAATGGCCTATGAAGAAAAAAGAATTCAAGAAGTATATTAACAGGGAACAACGTTAATGTTTAACCATTTTGGGAATAGACAGTGATGCCACCACAAATGAGTTTGATCTCTTCACTGCTGCTGCTGCTGCTGCTGAGTCACTTAGGACGGGCTCCCCCGTCCCTGGGATTCTCCAGGCAAGAACACTGGAGTGGGTTGCCATTTCCTTCTCCAATGCATGAAAGTGAAAAGTGAAAGTGAAGTCTCTCAGTCGTGTCTGACTCTTAGCGACCCCATGGACTGCAGCCCATCAGGCTCCTCCGACCATGGGATTTTCCAGGCAAGAGTACTGGACTGGGGTGCCATTGCCTTCTCCGATCTCTTCACTAAGGCACACTTATTTACCTTTCACTTGAAACAGTTATCAGTTCTTCACACTATGCCATATGTTGTAGAAATGTTTCTTTTAAAAGAATATATTCAATTCCATAGTTATACATTCATTTTCTTACTTTTAACTCACAATACCCATATGATCAAACCACTTTGATATTTTATTTTTTCATATGTTGTTTATTAATCTGACCTTTGACCTTTTAGGTGTGAAAGCACCAAAGTGTAATCAATATCTCGCCATGAACATCTAATATAAATAAGACAATGGATACAGGTGGTTATACTAGAACACAGAAAAAGGAGAGTAAAGAAAGTAAATGTTAGCAATGGCCAACCATAGAAACATTCAAAACACTAGCATAGCCCCACATACTCAGTGAATGCTAACTAAACAAGATGTCCTCTGTTCATGAATACTGATTCACTGTTGAAAGCTAGACATCTATGATTATAATGCTATTAGCAATGATGGCTGAACTGAGCTACTCACACATTTTCTTACCTGATTTTCTTTGTGGTTACCTCCAGGTAACAATTTTTGTCAGGGAGACTCTAATTAGCTCTAACAGGGATTGTGACCTTATTATTCTGATAAATGATGATTCCTGACTGCAAAATAAGTACCACAAATTATCAAGCATTCTAGAAAGGTTCTGGCTCAAAACCAATACATCAGTAAACCCCTCTCCACCCTTCCTTTAATTCTCAATTTAAATTTCTATTCCTCACAGAACAAATTGATTCTTAAGACTTTTATTTCAAAGTCAAAAGCTCCTGCTGCATTACCATGCTCACATCACACGGTCTATCCGAGTGAACACAAGACAGACACTACTCATCGATGTCAGAGTCCCATGTCAGAGACTGAAAGAGAGAGCATGGGGCCAGGAGAGAGCGGAACACCAATGTGACAGAGTGCTAAAGCCAAGCTCTAAATGGTCTTCTGCTCACTAGCGGCTGCACTTTGAAAATGCTGATGAAAAGGTAGGGCCTGTCTTTGCTTTGCAGAGAATCAAGTGTCATATAAAAGCACGGTGTCCTCCACCCCTCACACAAGTTGCCCGGCAAGAGAGGCACTGCTGGCTCCTAGAGACAATGACAAGGAGCTCTGTATTCTGTCCAAGG
>NW_020867319.1:0-26800 GCF_003369695.1 Bos indicus x Bos taurus | reverse complement strand
TCTCTCTTTGTGAATTTCCCATCTCGCGTTCCCCAGCTTTCCTCTTTGGTTTCAGGTTCCTGGTAGACGATGAATCTCTCATTGGTGTCCTCCGCACCACCAAGCTGACAGCCGCTGAAGTCAGTGAAAAACTACACGTAGCTGCAGAAACGGAGGTCAAGATTAACACTGCCCAGGAGGAGTTCCGGCCCGCAGCCACCCGCGGCAGCATCCTCTACTTCCTCATCACGGAGATGAGCATGGTCAACATCATGTACCAGACCTCGCTGGCCCAGTTCTTGAAATTATTTGACCAGTCCATGGCCAGGTGGGGCCTCACTACCTAACTAACCCCCCCCAACAAATTCTGTGTGTATTCCTACTCTCTTAGAAATAGATTTTTACTTTCTTGATTTTTTAAAACATATTGCAGGTCTGAGAAGTCTCCGCTGCCTCAAAAGAGAATTACAAATATTATTGAATATCTGACCTACGAAGTTTTTACATATTCTGTCAGAGGCTTGTACGAGAACCACAAGTTCCTCTTTGTACTCCTCATGACCTTAAAGATCGATCTTCAGAGAGGAACTGTGAAGCACAGAGAGTTTCAGGCTCTCATTAAAGGTGAAAGGCTTGGGATGTGGATGTACTATGTAAAGGAGATTGCTTTTAATGTGCTTTTTGATGTCCCGTAGACCCATTCTTGTAATACACAGAGGCATTAAGTTCTGTTGGAAGTGAAGTTCATTTTCCACCCCCTGATTTCTATTCATTTTGCTCTGGTTGCTCAAGATGACTTACTTCAGGTCTGTGTTAACTCTGCGATTTTTAGTTATGTCATTAAGTTTCAGCTTTGTTGTCTAGGATTAGGACATTCAAATGCCAAAAGGGGAAATAGTGATTTGGCGGATGAGCTTTCTACTGCAAGAGAGCAATTCCTTAAGCAGGGGATTATAGTGATGTTATAAGAGTGTAAACTTAAAAAGAAAGCACACTTGTATTTCATATTTAAAGTGAATCCTATACATTGCTTACCTGCATGTTAAAAGTATGATTAAGAAATGTAAATTATGGGCGTAGGTCTGGTGAGATCTTTACAACCTCCAGACATTCTTTTGATTCATTGAAGAGTATATAACTCCATTGCTAACACTAGCAAGCGGGTACTCTTTCTACCCCCTTCTGATGTCTATGTCAGAAGCTTTCTCTATCTCTTTTATATTTTAATAAACTTTATCACACACACACACACACACACACAAAGTATGATTAAGGAGAGAAAAGAGCACTATTTTCATTCAGTTCAGTTAAACAAAGTGTTATTCTAAAAGAAGGGAGCGATTGCATGTCGTTAGTGAGATCATAAAAAGCTCCTTGGAAAATTTGCCTTTGCAGGTTAAGCTGTGAAGTTTTCTAGGTTATTTGATACATGGGAAAATGCTCCAATCTTTTCTGGTTTTTTTTTTTTTTTTTTTTGCTCTTTGGTAAGTCGTTTAGTAAATAATTTTCTGGCTGCCCTTCTCCCCCAAAAGAAGAAAGTGGCATTTGAAATGGACTTTGAATGATAGGCAGAAATGAAGAAAACTTCCATGCTGAGCAGAGCAGCATGAGAAAAGAATGTAAATTGGTGAGCCTTGATTCCCAGGGGAAGGATTTCTTGATCTGGTAAGAAATTAAGGGGTTGTGTGAGGTGGTGATGTGATCCTTTTATTGTTCTTTAGGAAGGTAACTCTGGCAGAGAAGCATAGGATTAATGAAGTTCAAGGGAGTCTGTTAAAATCTTCCCAACCACAAGAAATGCTGCATTCCCATCCTAGGGCGAAGACAATGGGGAAATAAAGACAGACAGATATGAGAGATCATGAAAGTAAAATGGCAAAGAACCGGGTGTAAGAACGAAGAGAGGGTCAGAAATGAGTCTAAGAGTTCTGCTGTGTGCAAAGATTTCTGGTCACGATGGTTGAAAGAGAGCTAGTTTGAGAAGTGTCAGAGTGGGGACCTAGTTTTAGTCAGGATAGGCCAGGTTTTGTGGTCATAAAAACAATCCCTGAATTTCAACCACAGCAGAAGTGTACTTCTCCTTTACTCTTTCATCTGACCTGCTTGTCATGGTCACCCAGGGATCCAAGCTGCTTGCCATAATCACTATGGAAAAGGGACACGATATAGCAAATTGTGTGCTGGTTCTTAAACGTCACACGAGTCACTTGTACTCATATTTCATTAGCTATAGAAGGATGCATGACCTCATCTAAATTCAGAGAGAGCAGGGAAGTGCATTCTGCCCTGAGCTACCTCCAACACGGAAGCTGCATCACAGCGTCAATGGTGGAAGGTAGTGGATAGATGGATAAGCCCGAGGTTTGGCGGCAGGAGTGTGGACATGGAAATGCAGAGAGGGCTGGGGTTCCAATCAAGAAGTTGCAGGGCAGGGGAACTTTGTAGCTAGTAACAAAGTACCGACCTCTGTGGACAGCAGCCTGATGCCCCCAGATAGGATTTGTCATGGCTCAGAGGATCCCAGGCTGTGACTGAGACAGATGAAGACCAGAGGAGAGGTGGGATGGGGAGGGGAGGGGGCGGGTTGTAGATCCAAAGCATCTCCCCATCAAGACACAAACCCACCCCACTCTACCTCTCCCCAGCCAGCACAGCCAGCCAAGCCACGGGCATTCCCCAAAAGAGACTAGGTTCTTTGAGAAAAAGTCTTTAAATCAGAAGAGACCGAGAAACACAGCAAGACTTGGGGTGGGAATTTGTGAGGAGGATTTGATTTCTCACAGAAAAAATAAAGAAGGCTACACCTCTGAGCTGTGGTTAGAGCACATCTGTGACCCCCATTTCATAAAACTGGAGAGTCAGAGAGAACCAGACTGTGTAGGGTCAGGAGAGTCAGTGAGAGGAATTTGAATTTAATTTACTTGGCGATAGGGAGTCATGGAATGTTTTATGAGCAGGGAAGTAGCATGAACAGAGCCATGCTGCAGAAGATTAATTTGGGATTTTATGGTAGGTGGATTGTCAGAAGTACAGTCAGAACAGCATACAGTGAGAGTTTTTAAAAATCAAAACTGGTTTAATCTATAGTTTGTAGTCATTTTAAACTGGCTTACAGTTTGACTAAATTATTTTTTAAAAGCTGGTAGAACTTTGTTTTTAATGCTTTTTTTTTTTTTTTACAAAGTTAACAAATATGGCCCTTAGATCACTGGTGTCTTTTACCATTTGAACTCAGTACTTAAGGGGGAAAGAAAAGGGACTTATTTATCAGAGCAGAAATGTTTGATTTCCCAAGAGTGACCATCCTTTTGTATTAATTCCTACTTGTTTCCTGCAATATCTGGAAGGTGCCTTTGACTTTCTTCTTCAACTGAGAATGTCAGAATACTTTGAAAAATGGAACTGCTACCAGGGGCAATCCTGCACTGTAGAGTAATTGATACACCTGTTCCCCATGCCTGGTTTTTTTTAGAAAGACATCATCTTTTTTTTGTCATAAACCACAGACAAAAAGACACCTTAGGGGGTCTTCTCTTGCCTTCCAGGTTGGATTGGACCCAAGCCTTCCAAAACAGACAGAGAGTTAATGTCAAAATAACAGCACATGATTATATAGCTTTTACTTTGAGCCACAAGGGTTGTTAGCTTTCTACATACATTAATTTATTTAAGCGTTACAGCAATCAATCTGATGGATTCTATTATTATACTCATTTGACAGAAGAGGGTACTGGGAGAAATTGAGTTCTTTGTCCAAGTTTATGTAGCCTGTAAGTGGCAGAGCCAGGATATTAGGGGGAACAGGACAGGCTGTGATTGTTCTGGGCTAGTTTTGACGCATGGTATGTTGAAACCACCTATGTAACTTAAATGTCTTCTCCCGATGTCTTTGAGGTGTGTGATGACATGAAATCATTTTGTGTGTGTGTGTTGGGGGGAGACCACCAAGAAGAAAAGGGACATGTGTTATCTCCGTGTTAGAGCACTGCGTGCATACATGCTAAGTTGCTCAGTCGTGTCCGACTCTTTGTGACCCTGTGGACTGTAGCCCATTAGGCTCCTCTGTCCATGGGATTCTCCAGGCAAGAATACTGGAGTGGGTTGCCATGCCCTCCTCCAGGGGATCTGCCCAACCCAGGGATCGAACCCTCATCTCTTACGTCTCCGGCATTAGCAAGCCGGTTCTTTACAACTAGCGCCACCTGGGAAGCCTGTGTGAGAGGAGAAAATCCCTTAAATCTGCAGGTGATTTTCTCTAGGGCTTGCTTCTCCTATGGTAAACTCAGTGTTAGCAGAAGTGGTGCTAGAGTAAGGCTTTCTCTTTCACCTTGTCACTGTGGGGATGGAGGGATTGTTGGAAGGTTTACAGGTTCTAGAGGTATTGTGGCACTCAGAGCCCCTGACTCCACAATGGAGGGAAAGGATTTACAGGAAGGTACTCCAGGTCGTTCACCTTCTCAGGAAGATGCTAGAGGGGAGAGCAGAGACCTGTAATTCCCTCCGCCACCTCCCCTGTTTCTGTCCCCAAGTTAATGAGTGAAATGGGGGGATTTGATGAGTTCTTAACACCCTCTTCCAAAAACACAAGAGAAGACTCTACACATGGACATCACCAGATGGTCAACACCGAAATCAGATTGATTATATTCTTTGCAGCCAAAGATGGAGGAGCTCTATACAGTCAGCAAAAACAAGACCAGGAGCTGACTGTGGCTCAGATCATGAACTCCTTATTGCCAAATTCAGACTTAAATTGAAGAAAGTAGGGAAAACCACTAGACCATTCAGGTATGACCTAAATCAAATCCCTTATGATTATACAGTGGAAGTGAGAAATAGATTTAAGGGCCTAGATCTGATAGACAGAGTGCCTGATGAACTATGGACTGAGGTTCGTGACATTGTACAGGAGACAGGGATCAAGACCATCCCCAGGGAAAAGAAATGCAGAAAAGCAAAATGGCTGTCTGGGGAGGCCTTACAAATAGCTGTGAAAAGAAGAGAAGCGAAAAGCAAAGGAGCAAAGGAAAGATATAAGCATCTGAATGCAGAGTTCCAAAGAATAGCAAGAAGAGATAAGAAAGCCTTCTTCAGCGATCAATGCAAAGAAATAGAGGAAAACAACAGAATGGGAAAGACTAGAGATCTCTTCAAGAAAATTAGAGATACCAAGGGAACATTTCATGCAAAGATGGGCTCGATAAAGGACAGAAATGGTATGGACCTAACAGAAGCAGAAGATATTGGGAAGAGATGGCAAGAATACACAGAAAAACTGTACAAAAAAGATCTTCACGACCCAGATAATTGCGATGGTGTGATCACTGACCTAAAGCCAGACATCTTGGAATGTGAAGTCAAGTGGGCCTTAGAAAACATTACTACGAACAAAGCTAGTGGAGGTGATGGAATTCCAGTTGAGCTATTTCAAATCCTGAAAGATGATACTGTGAAAGCGCTGCACTCAATATGCCAGCAAATTTGGAAAACTCAGCAGTGGCCACAGGACTGGAAAAGGTCAGTTTTCATTCCAATCCCAAAGAAAGGCAATGCCAAAGAATGCTCAAACTACTGCACAATTGCACTCATCTCACATGCTAGTAAAGTAATGCTCAAAATTCTCCAAGCCAGGCTTCAGCAATATGTGAACCGTGAACTTCCTGATGTTCAAGCTGGTTTTAGAAAAGGCAGAGGAACCAGAGATCAAATTGCCAACATCCGCTGGATCATGGAAAAAGCAAGAGAGTTCCAGAAAAACATCTATTTCTGCTTTATTGACTATGCCAAAGCCTTTGACTTGTGTGGATCACAATAAACTGGAAAATTCTGAAAGAGATGGGAATACCAGACCCCCTGATCTGCCTCTTGAGAAATTTGTATGCAGGTCAGGAAGCAACAGTTAGAACTGGACATGGAACAACAGACTGGTTCCAAATAGGAAAAGGAGTACGTCAAGGCTGTATATTGTCACCCTGCTTATTTAACTTCTATGCAGAGTACATCATGAGAAACGCTGGACTGGAAGAAGCACAAGCTGGAATCAAGATTGCCAGGAGAAATACCAATAACCTCAGATAGGCAGATGACACCACCCTTATGGCAGAAAGTGAAGAGGAACTAAAAAGCCTCTTAATGAAAGTGAAAGAGGAGAGTGAAAAAGTTGGCTTAAAGCTCAACATTCAGAAAACGAAGATCATGGCATCTGGTCCCATCACTTCATGGGAAATAGATGGGGAAACAGTGGAAACAGTGTCAGACTTTATTTTTGGGGGCTCCAAAATCACTGCAGATGGTGACTGCAGCCATGAAATTAAAAGACGCTTACTCCTTGGAAGGAAAGTTATGAGCAACCTAGATAGCATATTCAAAAGCAGAGACATTACTTTGCCACCAAAGGTCCGTCTAGTCAAGGCTATGGTTTTTCCTGTGGTCACGTATGGATGTGAGAGTTGGACTGTGAAGAAGGCTGAGCACCGAAGAATTGATGCTTTTGAACTGTGGTGTTGGAGAAGACTCTTGAGAGTCCCTTGGACTGCAAGGAGATCCAACCAGTCCATTCTGAAGGAGATCAGCCCTGGGATTTCTTTGGAAGGAATGATGTTAAAGCTGAAACTCCAGTACTTTGACCACCTCATGCGAAGAGTTGACTCATTGGAAAAGGCTCTGATGCTGGGAGGGATTGGGGGCAGGAGGAGAAGGGGACGACAGAGGATGAGATGGCTGGATGGCATCACTGACTTGATGGATGTGAGTCTGGGTGAACTCCGGGAGTTGGTGATGGACAGGGAGGCCTGGCGTGCTGCGATTCATGGGGTCGCAAAGAGTGGGACACAACTGAGGGACTGAACTGAACTTAAGAGGATTATAGGATTTAAAAGTTCAAGAACCACTATTTCCTATACACCTGAATTAAACAGCAGAGGTGGAAAAATTATGATAAAACATTACTAAAGACATTCAATAGAGGACTTTTGAAAATGAAAATATAGTCATACCTCTTGGTGGAGATTGTCACATTGAATGTGCTCATTTAACTGGTGATTTGCTTTCAAAATGGGCTTCCCTGGTGGCTCAGATGGTCAAGAATCCATCTGCAATGCAGGAGACCTGGGTTCAATCCCTGGTTGGGAAGATCCCCTGGAGAGGGAATGGCTATCCGCTCCAGTATTCTGGTCTGGAGAATTCCATGGACAGAGGAGCCTGACAGGCTACAGTCCATGGAGTCGCAAAGAGTTGGATACGACTGAGCAACTTTCACTTTGCTTCAAAATATGTTTCAATGCATTCACGTACGTTCTCCACTAGACTTGGTGAGAGCAGGGGTCTTGTTTGGTATCCCTAGTGCCTGGAATATTCTAGAAACAGAGAAGAGGCTCAGTGAGTATTTGTTGAGTAAATGAGTGAATAAATGATTTGAACATTACTTCCTTAAAACCGACAGATGTATTATACTCCTTCCTTCCTTTTTTCCTCCCTATGCATGTATCCATCTTTCTGACCTGATTAAAAAATAGTATTTAATATCAAGCTTCTGGAGGAGTGATTTCACTAAGAAGTGATTTTTAAACTCGCCTATGAAAAGATCAATCTATTCACTGATATCAAATAGTTAAAAACGATAAAAAGGCAAACACCTGCAACCAACTGAGAAAAATTCTTTGCGTGGAAAAATGATAGGGAGTTGCTATCTGTATAAGATGGTATAAACCACTTAGACTTGAAGGAAATGTATGCAAAAAAGATAACCACATTTTCTATAATGTGATTATTTTCCAACTTTCCCATTTTTGTGTGTGATATGGTTATCTGGATTTTTTTTCTCAATTTGGAAGTAAATTTCTAAAATATGAGCACAAGCTGACCTGATTCCCACTAATGCCTTTCCCCAGGGGGAGCAGCTCTGGATCTGAAAGCCTGCCCTCCCAAGCCGTTTCGCTGGATCCTCGATATGACCTGGCTGAATCTTGTGGAACTGAGTAAACTTCCACAGTTTGCAGAAATTATGAACCAGGTAATAAAGGACTAGGAAAAAAGTATAGATCTGTAAACCCAAACACACCTGGGTCATTTAAATTGGGGCCTCCTGGTGACAAGCCTTTGAACCAGAGGAGCTGACACAAAAATGCACCTTTAAGACAACTGTGGCTCTCGTTCAAAGGCAATCTGGTGCACACCCCACAGTACATATGACGATTCTGGAGACGTTTTTGATTGCCACGAACTAGAGGCAAAGGTGCTCTGGTGAGTAGTGGGGAGAGGCCAGGGATGCTGCGAAACATCCTGCAATACGCAGGACAGCCCCTCACAAGATAAGATTAACCTGGCCCTGAATGCTCATGGGGCCGAGGTTGAGAAACTCTGGTCTGTGGTTTTTCCTTTCCAATCGTTGAGTTTGACTGATACGTGGTCCTCATTTTAGTGAATAATGTAGAAAAGCAATGGAGAAAGGGAATAGCAATATCCAAGCTATTTGAGTCATTGATTCTGAAGAAAAACGTAAAACAGTGTGGTTATGTTTAAAAAATTATCTGCCTGTAAAGAGTGACCTTTTAACATTGTTTAATTTTAATTGCATATATTCCTGAGGGTCGCTAATTAGCTTGTGTACTTTAGATCTCTCGTAATGAGAAAGGCTGGAAAAGTTGGTTTGATAAAGATGCTCCGGAGGAGGAAATCATCCCTGATGGATATAATGACTCACTGGATACCTGCCACAAACTTTTACTTATCAGGTGAGAGCAGGTATTATCAGACCTAGAAGCATCACTCGTCACCGCGTCAAATTACAGATCCAACCTGAGTTTACTTCCCTGTGTCCCAGTAGTGACTGTAATGGATGTGTATGCTTCCAAACTCAAGTTTGGGATGGCAAATAAAAATGGTGAAGGGCATATGTTCACAATGTATTCATGATAGTGCTTTTAGCAAAACATATATGAAAGTGTTTTTACTATTCACTTAGGTCACCGTTTACCAGTGAGTAAATCATTTATTATTGAATTTACTTCTGTAAAAGAGCAGATCTCACAGAGTTACAAGGCAATTTTTAAGCTAAAGCCAAGAAGATTGCACTATTAAAACATATAAATGGTGTTGTAGCTATTGAAATGAAAGCAAAAGTTTGAAATGGATATTGATTTTTCTTTTCTTTTCTTCTCACTTTTCATGTTTTCTCAGTATGCAGTAGCTCAAAGAAGGCTTCTGTATTGGAAGGTGTGTGTGTGTGTGTGTGTGTTGTGTATGATGGACAAGAGAGGAGGGTGGAGCTGGGGAGGATGAAACCACCAAAAGAATAACAAAAAGATGTAGGATTATTATTTTGGAGTAGTTTTGGTCTTACCTAAGATTACACCACCAAATGTTCTTAGAAAAAGTTGTTTCCTAGATGTTGTCACTCTTTGAGAGTGATCAGAGCTGTCAGCAGTGGTAACTTCAGAACAGAACAATTATTTGTTTTTATTAGACTACATGTGTCTATCTTTCATCTGTCCTTTGAAAATTGAATACATGTCAAATTAATAATGCAATCTACTAAACAATAAGAAACCATAGCAATTGACTATGATCCAGAAATATCAAATGACAGTTATTTAATGAGTCACAGTGTATAGAACCAGCTACAGTGTAGGCTACATGGATGGTATTAACTATTAATAAATGCTTGCGAATCAAGCAACTTCTGTCACCTTTGACACATTATCTCCCTCTGAAGACTGCAGAGCTCCCAGGGTGCAGCTGGCCAGGCCCCATTGTGTACTGGAGCGGCCAGAGGACACCTCCTTTTGCATCCCCACTGTGTCCCTGACATCGGGAGCAGGCCCTGATGTATTTACTCCATAAATATCTATCAAAGAGTGAATATGCTCCTGTGTATTTGTTTGAATGAGTAATTGCTTACCTGAAGCTGATAGCCTAGTTACTAGGGATAATCACTGATGTGTGTGTGTGTGTGTGTGTGTATGTTTTAAGTAGCTAATTAAAACCTCCCTGATGGTCCAGTGGCTAAGACTCCACACTCTTATGCCTGGGCCTGGGTTTGATTCTTTGGTCAGGGAACTAGATCCTACAGGCCTCAACTAAAATGATCCTGTGTGCATCAATGAAGATCAAAGATCCCATGTGGTAAGAATCCACCTGCCAATGCAGGGGACATGGGTTCCATCCCTGGTCCAGGAAGATCCCACACACCATTGAGCAACCAAGCCTATGCACCACGACTACTGAGCCTATATGCTGCAAGTACTGGAGCTCCTGGGCCTACAGCCTGTGCTCCAGAGCGAGAGAGGCCGCTGCAACGAGAAGCCTGAAGAGTAGCCTCTGCTCGCTGCAGCTAGAGAAGGACTGCGTGTAGCAACAAAGACCCAGTGCATCCAAAAAAAAAAAAAAAATCCCATGTGCTGCAAATAAGCCCCATCACAGCCAAATAAATAAATAGATTTTTTTTTAAACCCAACAGGAATTTATTTTTAAAAAATTCAGAATAGTCACTGCTTCTCCTGAAAATGAGACTCTTGGAAGTCAGCTGATTTCTAAGTTCCCTTCTAGATTGGCAACATAACTGACTCTGCCCTGCTCCTTGCCAATGCCTGGCGTCAAAACCACACGATTAAACTTGCACTCATCCGAGGACTGAAAATCTCACTGTCCATCTTACACATATCTGCATAAAAGAGGATTCACTTGTTATCCTTTTGCTAATTAACTATGTGTTCTTTAAGTGCTTAGAACTAAATAGAATTTTCGAAATCTGAATTTATTTCCTCTAACTTGTTTGCATTTCTAGGTCTTGGTGCCCAGACCGTACTGTTTTTCAAGCAAGAAAGTATATTGCAGATTCTTTGGAGGAAAAGTACACGGAACCAGTTATCTTAAATCTGGAGAAAACTTGGGAAGAAAGTGATACGAGAACACCTCTGATATGTTTTCTGTCCATGGGATCCGATCCCACAATTCAAATTGACGCACTGGCCAAGAAACTGAAGCTGGGTATGAGCAGCAATCTATGAGATTTAGCAAAGCCTCCATGTTTTTGCTTCAGTTTTTTCCTTTCATACTTTTATAGCCAATTCTTATAAATATATTCATAAAACTGAGTTCGAAAAAATATTAAATTTCTTCTTTCCCCCATTTTCAGATCTAGAAGGAGGGTATAGATATCTTTGTGTAGAGAGGAACATACTCATCCATCATGTACTGATTTTTTTAAAGTTGTAATCAGATGTCCATACCACATGGATAGCAGACTGGCAAGAATGAACATTCAACAGCAAATTTTATTGCTGTGTCTGTATAAATTTATGACAAAGCCTATTTTGTCACAATGAAAACATGTAACCCTTGTATTATAATGCATAGTAATTTAAGGATTCGTTCATTGATACTTTCATTCAATAACCCCTGAGTATAGGCAGTGTGCTCGATTCACGGAGTACAGCGGTGAATACAACATAGCTGGGAAAGACAGACATGTAAACAGGCAATAGACGACAGTGTGACAAGCTGCTGCAGCAGAGGTACGGACATGCCCAGCGATAAGAGCCAGAGCTGCCCAGATTGCGTGGGCTATAGAGGAAAGCCTGGTGACATTTTGAGTAGTATCCAAAAGTGATAAAAATTAGGGGATCATGTGGGAGAGAAGGAAAGTTACTCTGACGGAAGGAGGTAGGGTAAGGAGTTACAAACCTATAAGTGTGAGTCGACAGGACTAAAGAAAAAGTACCTGAATGACACCAAGACATCACGATTGAGCCATTCTCTTATAGGATGGCTGTTTATAGGAGGGCAGTTTTCTCTTAATACTCTGAAAATCTGAATGTTGTTGGAATTGCCTTTTGGAATATTCATAGGTTCATATCTTATAGGTTCTTATCTCTATACCTATATCTCGTAGGAGCGATTCATTTATGTCTTTATAAGGATTATGAAAGTGATTGATTGTGAATCCCTAAATCTAGAAAATAAAACCTTGAATTTATTATCTAGTTAGAATAAGCATAATATAAAATTTGTTTAATGATCTCCAAGTATTTACCACGTCTGCACTAAAGCTACTGTAAACTGATAGCTTAAGGTAGCATGGTCTTTGTTCCCTCCTCCTCATCATTGTCATCACACTGCTCTGTGTGCTACATGGATTCATGTTTCAATAGCTACTTTCTTCTATCCGAACACTGAGACCCAATGCAAAGAGCTCCCAGGTTCTCTTGGCTCATACTCACGGCTAAGTCTCATTGTTGTTGTTGTTGAGTTGCTCCATTGTGTCCAACTCCTTGTGACCCCATGCACTACAGCACGCCAGGCTTCCCTGTCCTTCACTATCTCCTGGAGCTTGCTCAAAGTCATGTCCATTGAGTCAGTGATGCCATCCAACCATCTCGTCCTCTGTCGTCCCCTCTTCCTCCTGCCTTCAGTCTTTCCCAGCATCTGGGTCTTTTCCAATGAGTCAGCTTTTCACATCAGGTGGCCAAAGTATTGGAGCTTCAGCTTCAGCATCAGTCCTTCTAATCAATTCTCAGGACTGATTTCCTTTAGGATTAACTGGTTGGATCTCCTTGCAGTCCAAGGGACTCTCAAGAGTCTTCTCCAACACCATAGCTCAAAAGTGTCAATTCTTCAGCATTCAGCCTTCTTTATGGTCCAACTCTCACATTCATACATAATGACTAGAAAGTCTCGTTAACCACCTTTAAGGTGGCCATTTTGTTCCAGTATTCACTGAAGCATGGAGTCATCTGTATCAGCCTTAGAGTGGTGCTTCTCTCAAAGCTTTGAAAATCCCTCTGAGATCTACTTCTCCGTGGATTTTTGTCCAGTTGCTTCAATGTCCTCTCTGCATATAGATTCCTTTTTTGTCTTGCTACAAAGCAGTCTCCATACGACAGAATTCATGGATTCCAGTGGCTAATGGGCTTCAATACTTACATGTTCAGTAAGTTCAGCACTACTAGTGTTACTAAGTGAATCCACCTGCCTGCCGGGTAGTAACGCCAATTTACTGACCCAAGTTGTGGTGAAGGAAAGTACAGTGTTTATGCATGCATGTGTGCTAAGTCGCTTCAGTTGTGTCCAAGTCTATGTGACCCTGTCCGACTCTTTGCAACCCCATGGACTGTAACCTGCCAGGCTCTTCTGTCCATAGAATTCTCCAGGCAAGAATACTGGAGTGGGTTGCCATGCCCTCCTTTAGGGGATCTTCCCAACTCAGGGATTGAAGCTGCATCTCTTCCATCTTCTGCATTGTCAGTCGGGTTCCTTACCACCAGCATGACCTGGAAAGCCCGCAGTGTTTATTGCAGGTGCCATATCATCTGCAGAATGGGCAGTTCATGCTCAACAGATTTCGAGGAAAGGATGTTTAAAAACCGCATTTGGAGTGAAATTGCAGGGGGCATGACTTTCTTCTGATTGGTTGATAGTGAAGTAAAAGGGTAGTGGTTCAGGAATCTTAATCATCAGCCTTTTGGTTCCAGCCAGTATAGTCTCCATACTTGTGGACTACATGTAGTCACACACCCTCCATCTGGGCAAGGGTCTTAGCGTGTTCCTAACAACTCAAAGATATTCATCAGACTGTTATATATATTCCTTGAGGAAGAACTGAGATTGTTTTGTTTTTTGGCTTTATCATGTACATGTGGGATCTTAGTTCCCCAACCAGAGATGGAACCCATGCCCCCTGCAGTGGAAGCCCAGAGCCTCAACCACTGGGCCGCTGGGGAAGTCCTGAGAAGTTAGCATTGTTGTTGAAGCTGTCGTTACTTTTCTTGCTCCACTGCTCTTCCTTTGTTTCTCATTAGTAAGTGCTTGAGTCTGCTTTTTGGAACCCGGGGAAGGCCTAAGAGACTAAAGCTTTTTCTACAAACAAGAAATGGGGACCACAGAGGGGCTTTTGCACCTGGGATGGCCCCATTTGGTTTCACCCAGGCAAAGTCCTCTTACTCTCTTGGTCACAGGTCCAGATACCCAAGGAAGAAGCTCCTTGGTTTTGCTTTGGTCGTGTGCTCCTTTCTGGACCAGTCAATGAACAGTTGCCGTGTAAATGGGTTCATAGCAAGAACCACATACATGGAGCCTAGAGTTGAGGGCATTTCTTAGAAGGGGATACTCTTCCCAGAAGAGGGGCAGTTCCCACTGAAGTTACCATTTCAAATTTACCTCAAAACGATGCTGTTGTCTAGGACATTGGTGTAAGAACAGAAATAAAATAATTCAAGGTTTCCTTTGGGAGAGATTATAACTTTAGATAAATACATACGGCCAGAACAGTACTGTCACCTAGTATTATTACATACTATCATACTGCTTTGCTTGGCAATTTGGTGATTCCATTTCTTGATATTTCTTTAGTTTTTCCAGCAATTGTTTAACCTTCTATTGATTACTTTGTTAGGAAACACATTAGATTTAATTTTAACACTGAAGGATCCAATGTTGTTTATAAAAAACTCATTGCTCATTTTTTTTTTAGAGCAAAGGAATGTTTAGGAATGTTAGGAAGCATCATTCTGTTCACTAATTTGGGTTAAAAACTCCCCAGATAGCTGTAAAATGAAACTATTATGTAGATGAATGACATATTACTCTAGTCTCAACTAGAGATGTTTTATTTGGGTGATGGATAATCATAAAGTGCTCAAGGTTCACAAAATTCTGAAAAATCCTGGAATTCAAGTGCCTTGTATTACAGCTGAGGAAACTAAGGTCTGGAGATAAGGCCAGAGAACTAGCTGGTGGCAGATAATTCAGGACTTAGTCTCAGGCCTCCCAGATCCCTTGTCAGTGGCCTTTCTCTCATCCTCCCCAGTGCCTTTCAGTCAGTTCAGTTCAGTTCAGTCGCTCAGCCGTGTCCGACTCTTTGCGACCCCATGAACCGCAGCACGCCAGGCCTCCCTGTCCATCACCAACTCCCGGAGTCCACCTAAACCCATGTCCAACAAGTTGGTGATGCCATCCAGCCATCTCAGTGGATTTAGTGGATGAATTAGCAAGTTACCTGACAGCAACTTGAGGGATGGGACCAGATCAAATAGGTTTTCATAGAAAAAAAAAAAAAAGAAGGAAAACTTCTCACTATGGAACCTGTCAGGCTCTGTGTTGAGAAATTCAGAGAAGATAAATTCTGCACAAAAGCATTGGGTGCCTGGGAAAGAAGGAGAAAACAGATGGGTTTAGCATGAGAAAAATCCTACTAGGAGCTTGGGTGAAGGAGAGAAGAATAGATTTGAAAATAGAATCCAAACATGAATGAAAGAGGACAAATAAAATATAAACCTACAAATAAAAATGGGGCTTCCCTGGTGGCTCAGTGGTGAAGAATCTGCCTGCAGTGCAGGAGACACAGGAGAGGAGAGTACAATCCCTGGATCGGAAAGATCCCCTGGAGGAGAGCATGGCAGCCTGCTCCAGTATTCTTGCTGGGAGAATCCCATGGACAGAGAAGCCTGGTGGGCTACAGTCCATGGGGTCACAAAGAGTCAGACACAACTGAAGTGACTGAACATGCAAGCAAACAAAAATAGGAATGAGAAAATGAGTAAAATAAAGTAATACAGATAAAAAAAGTAATAAGATAGTTATAGTAAAAAAAAAGTTTAAAAATCTCATTAAAATGGATGTTTGTAGAAAAATATAAATTTACAAAAATTTCTTGGAAAAAATTGAAAAGCCTGAATGGACCGATAATTAAGATGAGGAAAATTAGAAGTTTTAAAATTATTACCTCAGCAAGACACTAAGCTTAAATGATTTTTTTGGTAGGTCCTTTAAAACTTTGCTATGTCCCATTTCACAATGTAGGAAAATAAGATGCATTTTCCTCTGTATTTTAAGGGAATAACATTATCTCGATATGTAAAGCAGACCGAGATAGTCACTATATCAAAGAAAGAAAACCACAGATTGATCCTACTTATTAATATAAATGTAAGGACCTTAATATAAGTGCAAGCAGAAAGAATTTAGCATAATATAAAATATGCAAAAAACAGCAACATGCCTTGATCAAGTAGGATGCATGGGCAAATCTGAGAAAGACACAGTATTAAGAAATCTCATCACAACAAGTGAAAGACTTTTTCCTTAGGCTGTTATTACCCTGATGATTGCTAAAAAGGCATTTTATAAAAATTCAGCATTTGTATTTGGCTCTTAAAAATGGGAACAGAAGAATATTGTATCAATATGATAGTGAATATGAACTTCAAACAGCTTCATGCTTTCTGGTGAACAACTAGAGACATGATGCCCATTAAAGTCAGGAACAAGATAAAGATGTCTGCTATCACCACTCTCATTTAGTATTACTGTGGAGGATATAGCTAATGTTTTGTAAGAATCATAAATAAAAGATATAACTACTGGAAAAGAGGGACAAGAGCCATCGTTATTCTCAGATCGTGTAATTGTCTAACTAAAGAACACAAATGAATCAACTGAAAAGCTATTAGATTTAACAGGATATTTTAGTAAGGTAGCTGGTCACAAAAATAAATATATTTAAAAAATCAATGAAACATTCTTCTAAAATGTAAAAATCCCATTCAGTATCTCAATAAAAATAAAACTGAGGAATAATCTTTAGAATACCTATTAGAAGAAGACTATAAAACTTTCTTAAAGACTTGAAAGTAGGGTAGATCAAATAGAGAGTTAAACCACATCCCCATTATAAAGATTCAGTATTGTAAAGATGTCAATAGTCTCTAAATTAATCTATAAATTGAGTGCAAGTCTAATTGAAATTCCAACATCATTTTCCCCCTAATTGGATAGTAGAGGGGTCTTAAATCATCTAGAGTAATAAATGGACAACAATAGCCAAGACAGCTTGAAAAGGAAAAAGAATAATGTGGAGAACAAGCCCAATCAGATTTCTAAACTTTATCAAATTGCAATAACTTAATCAGTGAGGAACTGGCTCAGAGTAGATAAACAGATCAATAGAGCAAAATGAAAGGCCCCAAATTAGATGCTAGTGTATACAATAGCTTAGCCTGTGATGAGATTCACATTTCAAATCAGTGGAAGAAAAACGGGTTAGTCAATAAACAGTGTTGCCATAGCAGATTAACTTTGGAAGAAAGCAAGAATTTTACCTCAGATTAAACTCTAAAGTACATTCTAGGTTGATTAAGGTTTTAAAAGGTTTAAACTATGAAAAAATACACTGATACTACTGGCGTGGCTAAGATTTCCTTAATCATAATACCAGAATCCAAAACCAGAGGAAAAGAGGTTTGGATGAAGTTTTCAAACTTTGGTATGTCAAAAGCGGCACAAATAAAATTAAAACACAAATTGCGGTTGAATCCAAGCTCATGATGCACAGTGAGGCCAAGCCAACTGAAAGGTCAGAGTTTGGAGCAGAGAAAGGTTAATTGCAAGGACAAAACAAGGAGTGTGGGTGGCTTATTCTCAAAAGACCCAAACTTCCTGGTGGTTTTCAGGGAAGAGTTTTTAAAGGCAAAATTTGGAGTGAGGGCTGCAGTGTAGGACTTTCTTCTGATTGGTTGGTGGTGAGGTAACAGGGTGGTGCTCCAGGAACCATGTTCTCGGCCTGAAGTCACCATCCTCTGCTTAGGGGGGGGCAATAATTCCTGTAAGAAAACCCCAAAGATATATTGTTAGGTATATCCCTTTAGGAGGAAATCCGACTCTTTATCTCTGGGCTATGGTTTCTTTTTTAAAAAATTTAGTTATTTTTGGCTGCTCTGGATCTTTGTTGCTGTACATGGGCTTTCTCTAGTTGTGGCGAGTGGGGGTTACTCTCTAGTCACAATGCACTGGCTTTTCGTCGTGGCTTCTCTTGTTGCAGAGCATGGACTCTAGGGTGTGCAGACTTCGGCAGTCGCAGCACACAGGCTCGGTAGTTGTGGCGCTACAGGCTTAGCTGCCCTGCAGCATAGGGATCTTCCCAGATCAGGGATGGAATCCATGTCCCCAGCGTTAGCAGGCAGATTCTTAGCCACTGGACCACTAGGGAAGTCCTGCACGAAGTGTTCCAGACCGCTTTTCTTTTGCTTCTGCATTTCCTCACTTCCCTAATCAGTAACTTTGAATTTGCCCTTTGGATCTCAGGGAAGGTCTGGAAGACTGAAGCCTTTTTCTTACAGACAAGAAATGGGGGACAAGGAAAGATTTTTGTACCTGGGAGGGCTCCACAGGGCCCTGCCCAGTTTCCAAAGAAAAGGTAGAAGTGTGGGTTGGGAATTGCAACATTCTATTTCAGCTGGAGACACTGGCAGTCCTTTTTCATATACACCATGAATCTTTAAAATGTTTGAGTGCTTTTTCCCAACTATTCTACACATACAAATTTATCATAAAAACAAACTGAGAGATGCACATTAAGATTCATTTATAAGGATGTTAAGTCTAGTGCTATTTTTAATATTAAAAAATTAGAAATGTCTGAAATATACAAAAGGATAGTGGCTAACTTGGCAAGAATGCATTAATATGATGGAACATTGTGCTACCATTAAAAACTGTTTATCAGTAATGTTTAATGACAATAAAATACAACATACTTAAGAAGTAGATATATAAAATGACATGTATATGTTATACATATATATATATAATTTTTAATATGGATAGGTCTGTAATCTCTTATTTAAAGCCCTTGCAGTCAGATGCACTGCAGAAATTAGAATTGTCCAGCTTTTAGAAAAGTAATATTTCATGTATTATATAATACATTGCAGATGAAAGTATTAATATTTATAAAGATAGGGATAAATAAATAGGCTCATATCCATTCAGGTCAGCTTTTACCACCAAAGTGATTTTGTGGCAAAGCTGTCAGTTTTCAGAGTGCTTTGAATTTTGAAATGAGGGTAAGTGATTGTGGATTGTGCACTGAGAAGATTAGAATGTAGATCTCTCTGGAAGGATATTGGTGATTTTTGTTTTCTTCTTTGTAGTCTCCTGTATTTTACAAAGCTTTCACTATAAACATATATCATTTAATCTGATTTTTAAAAAATTTTTAAAAGAAAGAGGAGATGTGAAAGACACTCAAGTCCAATTTTGGAAAGAAATAGAAAAGCAGTTGAAATCTTACTAAAGGTCTTTCAAATGTAACCAAGCAGCAAAAAAAGGAAAAAAAAAAAAAAAGTCCACAAACCAGAAAACCAAAACATCCCATACCACCAAAGGACAATTATGCTGCAATACATGCAAAAATGATTCCTGCAACATCCTCTGCAACCTGCCTCCTCACGGCAGTCCGCATCATGATGTCCTGGCAGCCTTCCCTACTCTCTCTGGAAATTCAGCCTGCGCTGCCTCTTCTCTCACTGGTCTTTGTCTTTTGAACTTCCTCAAGTGCAAAGCTTCCTCACTATTCCAGTGTCAATCAATCTAGTTTTTCCAGACTATTCAGAAATTTATCAAATATTTATCAACCTATTTTAAAAATGAAGAAAGATTGCAGATCAATAACTTCCACTTTAAGAAACCAAGGAAAGAAGAGCAAACTAAACCCGAAGCAATCAAAAGGAAGGAAATAATAAATATCTGAGTGAAAAAAAATGCAAGAGAGGATTAAAAAACAACAGAGAATCAATCAACCAAGTGTATCTTCTTTGAAAAGATCAACAAAATGGACAAACTTTTGTCCTAACCGACCAAGAATAAAGGAGAGAAGACTTAAGATAACTAAAATCAGGAGTGAAAGAGGGATGTCAATGAAAATAATCAATGAACAAACTATATAATAGGAATAGAAAAGTTTTATTTGCGCCAAACTGAGGACTGGCAGCTCTCAGATAAGTGAGAGGATCTGCTCCAGAGAAGCATGGGTTTCAGCATAGTTTCATATCTTGTCAGAACAAACAACATCAAACAAGTCAGGACACATTCCTTCAAGGTTTCAAGAAAAGCAGGTTAGCAAGTACATAGCAAGTCAGTGTACCTTGACACCTGGGAAGGGAGCCTCATCACTGAAGAAGTACTGGCACTGGCATCTCAGGAAGGGAAGAATTTATGAAATTTTTATTTTTAACACATTCTTTAATTCTGGTCAATATACCCTTTTCTCTGACAGTTAGAGCCGATGTACAATGTATGTTTGATAGGCCACAAACAGGCTGTTTTAGTTAGCATAAAGTTCAAATAAACTCACGTATAAGTCAGAATGACTTTCCCATATCTCAATATGTGAACATTTCTTTTATCAGGGGACATCGCTATTGACTTGAAAAAATAGAAAAGATCATACAGAATACTATGAACAATTATAACAACAAATTAGATAGATAACCTAGATGAAATGGGCAAATTATCAGAAAGAGAAAACTGCTGAAACTGACTAAGGAAGAAATAGAAAACCCGAATAGAGCTTTAAGAAGTAAAAGGATTGATTTGTAGGAAATCCAGGACTAGATGCCTTCACATTCTACCGAATGTTTAATGAATAACACCAGTTCTTTCCAAAAAATAAAAGAGGAGAGATTACTTCCCAACTCATTCTATGAGACCATATTACTCTGATACCAAATCTAGACAAAGACAGTAGAAGGAAACCAATATCCTGCTGAATATAAAAGCAAAAGTTCTCAACAAAATGCTACTGAATTGAGTGCCATGCAAAGTGAATTATACACCATGACCAAGTGGATTTACCCCAAGAATGCAAGGTTGGTTCAACATATGAAAATTAATCAATGTAATACCCCATATTAATAGAATAAAGAACAAAAATCAAACAGTTATCTCAATAGTTGCAGAAAAAGCATTGAAAAAAATCCAACATTCTTTCATGATGAAAGCCCTCAACAAACTAAGAATAAAAGGGAACTTCTTCAACCTGATGAGGGACACCTACAGAAACCCACAGCTAACATCATACTTAATGCTGAAAGATGGGATATTTTTCCCAAAACATCAGGAACAAGAGAAGAATGTCTACTTGCACTTCTACTCAGCACTGTAGTGGAAGTTTTAGTCAGACCAAAAGAAGAAATAAATGGTATTCACACTGGAAAAGAAGTAAAAGCACCTCAGTTTGATGATGACATGAGGGAGGGGGCCCACACAGTTGGAGAAGAGTGAGTGAATTGTGGTGGGATCCTAAAAAGTGTGTGTGTGTGTGTAGATTGCGGGAGCAATGGGACCCATTTGTGTAGGGTCATAGAGGTCAGAATTTGAATTGGATTCTGGATTTTGCACAGAATGAAATGAGAAGCCGTCAGATGTTTCTGAGCAGAGGGTGGACATAATCTGATTCAGGATTCAATCAAATCCCTCTGTCTGCTGTGGGAAGAATAGCACAGGGAAGAAAAGAGTGGGAGAGAGGTCACCAGTGAGTAGGCTCCTGCAAGAATACAGGCATGAGGTGATGGACCAGGGGAATGCGAGTGTAGACATCCAGAAGGGGTCACACCCAGACTCTGGGTTTGTTTTGAAGGGATGCCTTTAAGTATCTTCTTGACCTCTTACCCAGGTCGGGACAAGAAACTCAGGCTACCCCTGAACAAAAACAAGTTCTTCCTTTTAAACAGCGCATCTCAGAAGAGTTGGAAGGGCAGCGGGGATAGATTATGGTTCACCTTCATCTGTTAATACTTATTGTCCATATCACACCTTCCTCCATTGACCTACCTAACACTTGTGGGTTCTTCCAAAACAAGAGAGACTCAGTGTCTCTTTGTACAATTCAGAGGCTCCTCCCATTCGAGTTCCACCTTCCCTTTCTTCTTTTATAGGGTTTGTGGGTTCTTCTCAGATGCCCTGGGAACAGTGCCTAGTTCCCCTTGAGCAGGAGAGATTCATGAGGGCTTTGTTGGGAGAATCCAGCTATGTTCAGTGACTTATGGACAATTGCAGTTCCTAGTTCTTTAGGCGGAGAAGGAAATGGCAACCCACTCCAGTGTTCTTGCCTGGAGAATCCCAGGGATGGTGGAGCCTGGTGGGCTGCCATCTCTGGGGTCGCACGGAGTTGGACACGACTAAAGCGACTTAGCAGCAGCAGCAGCAGTAGTTCTTCAGGCAGTCCTCTGCCAATCCTCTCTCAGGCACACACTGCTGAGTTTCACCCTGTGACCCTGAGTCCACAAATAATTCTAATGCTATACCCTACCAGCACTCACAGAATCTCTGGCCATTAACCCCATGGTGCTGTATTTTAAATGGTGTGCCCTGGCATCTTCTTCCCTGGTTCTTGACATACTTTCTGTCTCCAGCCTATGAATTTCTCTCATTCTCTGTAGCTTTCTACCAGCAGTTTCCAAATCAGCCTCATTGTTTGCCCAACCACAGCAGCCCATTTTTCTGAGGATTCAGATCGATCCAATAGTGTAAGTCAAAAGCATGCAATGCTTCACAGTGTCTACACTGACTTCCTTTCCCTATGCCCCTAGAGATCTAGAGATCATGCCTTTAAAGTTAAAGAAGACCTGGGTCCACAAAAGCTTACTTCAAAGTTAATTTCTAATTTCAGTTTCCCAAGTATGATTCAGAGACTTCTACAGTTTAGTGAATTCATATGACAGGCACAAGTGTGGTTCTCCACCTGGGACATCAGATTCACTAATGAGCCTCAATAGTGTATATTCTGCTGAATTATAATCACATCTCTAATCTTGGAGTGGTTTCCACTTTTTCTTCAGGCTCCTTTTTCTCAGTTCCAAGAGGATTTGATCCTGAGGAGCAGTTCCCCCTGAATATAGTCGTCATGGGGATGAATTGCGATGAGTTCCATCTCAGAAAATGGACAAATAGGCAAACAGAACCCGGACAGACAGGAAACTGCAAGCTTGACATCATAAAGAATAAAAAGATTGGTATCCAATCTTTACTGAACATCTGCTGAAACACCAAAAATTATTCTAATCAAAACATAGAGCAAAAGTAAAAAATTCTCTTTCCTTCTAAATACCTGTGAAAGCATTGCAGCTGCCTCTCCCCGTCAGTCTGTCTCCTCATTATCTCCAAAGACCCCAGAACTCTTTAAAAGCTTTGCCTCGTGCCTTTTGTCTTTCTCTCCTTGTCTTTCTCTTCTTTCCATGTAGTGCCTCCAGTCTGCTCCACTCCTTTCTCTCATCAACACAACCAAAAGCCAGACTTATTTGCATAACAGACTTTCCTTAGAAGCCATAGAGGGAGGGAGGCTGTGACAACTCAGAAATTAATTTTCATCCCAATCCTGTTATAAAATTTACGTTTGATCATAGTAATCCTTCTGTATTACAGAATGCAGAACTATCTCAATGGGGCAAGGACAAGAAGTACATGCTCGAAAGCTGATTCAGATGTCAATGCAGCAGGTATGTAGCAATGGAAACTACTCTTCATGCAACTTTCTTGATATGATTCCTCTGGCCATCTGGTCCACCTAGCACCACCCCTATGATGGGTAGAGTGTTCTTCCTGTGATGCTCAATTTTCCATTTTGATTCACGCATATAGAGTAAACGTTGGTTACTTAAGGATTTTGAACCTCCAGCTAGTTGGCTCCTGACATCCCCACAAAATACTTGTTCCATTTTCTAGAGCATGTGCTCCATTTTTATTTTCACTAAATATTTTTGGTAATTTGGCAGACACACTTTCTGGTTCATAAAGAATGCAGCTCTAGCAGTCTTGGAATGTCATGATCAATATTAATAGATAGTGCTTAAGAAGTGACAGATTGAGATAGTCAAATTTCAATTTCGGTTAAAGTGAGCCTTTCATTTTTCATTAATGGATATTTTCAGGCAAATAAGAAATATTTGAGGGTGTTATGTTTAAATATTGATAACAGTTTTTACTGAAAATTGCAAGCTGGATGAATGTTGAGAAATATTTTTCATCACACCTAATAAATACACAGGACATTAATTTTCTAGAAAAGCTTGGTTGATCGCAGTTTCAGCAGCAATAAGAAATTGCACCATTTATAAAAATAAAATAAAGTCTTGGTTTATTTTTAAGCTTTTGATCTCATAATGTCCCTAGCAACTTTTCCCTGGGAATTAATGACTATAGAGGGTTAATGGGCTAAAACTCTGCTTGGGTCATCAAGTTTTCAGACTAACCATTAATTCTCAAGTGCCCTAAGCCTTAATCTTTATCAGTTAATTAAATTCAATAATATATGGTATTTAATTTATATATACCAAAGCAATTATATATAGTTATTTTTACTCAGATAAAATGATTCACTCTGTTGAATGATCTGACTGTTTGACTTTGGGCCTTAAATAATTTCTTTAGTTTCCACGAGTGAGAAGCTTTTAAATTTGAATACAACATTCACATTAACTTTCTTTGGAATATTAGTTTTTTTATAACTTCTGTGTTCTGTGTCTCAAGGTGGGATAAATATTGATAATATTTGCAGTATAAAAATCAAACAAACAGAACTTCCCTGGCTGTCTAATGGTTAAGATTCCGAACTTCCAATGCAGGGGTGTGCGTTCGATCCCTGGTTGGGGAACTAAGATCCCACATGCCATGAGGCATAGGCAAAAACAAAACAGATAACAACAATAATACCAACAAAAAGCAGTGAACAGGTACAGCCACATTGTCACTTGAAAGATTTAGGATAAAGCTGACATTGTGGAATTCAGAGCAGGGAATCAGAGAGTAACTGGGTCCACAAGGACCCAGAGTTTCTGACCATGAAGTTCATCTTCTTGACGATCTGGTTGTCTAGACCAAAAAGTCCCCTTTGCTATTTAAGCAATCTGAGTTGTATTTTCTCTTGCAGGTAAGGCATAATATATATGCCTTACCATATGTATACTGAGCTCAATAACTTGTAGCTGTATTTATTCGATCTTGTTGCATAAAGTATATCAAAGCATCAGCTGGCTAGTAAACTATGTTCTTATAGAACTGTGATGGTTATGTGACATATTGTGAAGGTTTTATCAATATTTAGATAGTGCTTAATAAACTTTGTGGTTTCAGGAACATCTGGGAGGAGTGATGACAAAGAATAAGATTTAGTGTTGGGGTAGGAGGCGGGAGGAGGTTCCAGAGGGAGGGGACATATGTATACCTGTGGCTGGTACATGTTGATGTATGGCAGAGGCCAACACAATGTTGTAAAGTGATTATCCTTCCATTAAAAAGAAATAAAATGTTGAAAAAGATTTAGTATTATGGTAGCAGGCATGCTCAGTCACTCAGTTGTGTCCAACTCTGCGACCCCATGGACTGTAGCCTCTGTAGATAGGATTTTCCAGGCAAGAATACTGGTAGCAAATGTCACCAAATGTATTGCCTCTGGTGAAGTAAAATTTGTGTTTCAAGGCAGGAGAAGAAAACTGTAGCGTAAAATCGGCTCTGGCTGCTCGTTTGGGCCTCCTGCCTGCCCTGTGCAGTGTGTCTGCATTATGCATCAGCCAGGCCTCCTCAGAGGTGGGAATCTTTGCTCCAGTGCAAAGATCAGGTTTATTTTTCCCCATTTCTTTGACACTAACAATGTAGCTTCTTACAGATTAGCATGGTGACTTGTTGCTGTCTTTGTATATGCTTACGTGGACTGTGAATCTTTGGTGAACTTCATGTGAAATGTCAGCATGTCATTTTGATGTATGATCCTTTGTCTTGAAAATGCCTATGACTGTGCCTTTGACTTCTAATAGGTGGGACAGTCAGAGCCTCTGGGTCTATCTCCCAGGCTATAATCCTCAGTTTGGCTTTATTAAAATTCTCTCTTTTCTTCCTAACTTGATTGTTGATGAATTTTCGTCAACTCCTCCAACTTTCATGAGGTCATGTGCATCTCTTTGTGACAGTGGATGGCTTGGCTTTGGCGTGAGTCCCTTCTGATTTACCTTAGGCCGGACAAGTTGCAAATTCCAAAATACCCGTTCCGACCATTAGATGGTGCACACACTGTACTTAATAAAGTCTGACTTCGTTTTAATTTCTGTTCCTTTCTGAACCAGGGGTGACAGAGTAACATTCATTTTGAACCTCTTGATTCCAAGCAACCAGCTTTACCAGAAGCAGGGGAAAAAACGTTTGTATTGACATATAATAATTCCATTAACATATGTGCTTAAAACAGAGTATTCACATGCCCCGAGCAAAAGTTTAAAAAATATTTGTATGTACACTTTGTTTCCATTAACATATATGTGCTTAAAACAGAGTATTCACAGGCCCCGAGCAAAAGTTTAAAAAATTTGTATGTACACTTTGTTTTATTAAAATCATAGCAAAAAAGTTATGAGGAATTAACACGAGGTCATTTTTCAATACAGGGTGGCTGGGTGTTACTGCAGAATTGTCACCTTGGCCTAGAATTCATGGAAGAATTGCTGGAGACTTTGACCATCACAGAAACCATCGATGATACTTTCCGAGTGTGGATAACCACCGAGCCGCACATCCGGTTTCCCATTACATTGCTTCAGGTTTGTTACTATGAGATGAGTGTCTTTGCCTTGAGACTTATACAAATGAAGATGACACTTCTGTCATTACTGAAAGATGGCAAACGTAACAGGCTTCTTTTGGTCAAGTCTGCATTGTAAAATCTTAATGCCATGATCGTCAAAACCTTGACTATAATCATCAAGGTTATATAGTAAATATCCCCACAAGAGAGTTATGAGACTCGGTATTAATTTATTGGGTTTTAGCTCTGATCAATGTGACTAGTTTACATGGTGCCTTTTTATGTACCACAAGCATATTGTTGTCTGATGTATTGTCATTTCTATTTTATCCTTCGCAGTAATTCATAGAAACAAAAGTACTATTTACCCTTTTTTTTTTTTTTCACTATTTGTTTTTTATGACAGACTTCTCTCAAATTCACTAATGAGCCACCCCAAGGCGTTCGCGCAGGTCTGAAAAGAACATTTGCGGGGATTAA
>NW_020867318.1:0-43771 GCF_003369695.1 Bos indicus x Bos taurus | reverse complement strand
AATTAAAATTAAACAATGTTAAAAGGTCACTCTTTACAGGCAGATAATTTTTAAACATAACCACACTGTTTTACGTTTTTCTTCAGAATCAATGACTCAAATAGCTTGGATATTGCTATTCCCTTTCTCCATTTGTTTCTACATTATTCACAAAATGAGGACCACGTATCAGTCAAACTCAACGATTGGAAAGGAAAAACCACAGACCAGAGTTTCTCAACCTCGGCCCCATGAGCATTCAGGGCCAGGTTAATCTTATCTTGTGAGGGACTGTCCTGCGTATTGCAGGATGTTTCGCAGCATCCCTGGCCTCTCCCCACTACTCACCAGAGCACCTTTGCCTCTAGTTCGTGGCAATCAAAAACGTCTCCAGAATCGTCATATGTACTATGGGGTGTGCACCAGATTGCCTTTGAACGAGAGCCACAGTTGTCTTAAAGGTGCATTTTTGTGTCAGCTCCTCTGGTTCAAAGGCTTGTCACCAGGAGGCCCCAATTAAATGACCCAGGTGTGTTTGGGTTTACAGATCTATACTTTTTCCTAGTCCTTTATTACCTGGTTCATAATTTCTGCAAACTGTGGAAGTTTACTCAGTTCCACAAGATTCAGCCAGGTCATATCGAGGATCCAGCGAAACGGCTTGGGAGGGCAGGCTTTCAGATCCAGAGCTGCTCCCCCTGGGGAAAGGCATTAGTGGGAATCAGGTCAGCTTGTGCTCATATTTTAGAAATTTACTTCCAAATTGAGAAAAAAAATCCAGATAACCATATCACACACAAAAATGGGAAAGTTGGAAAATAATCACATTATAGAAAATGTGGTTATCTTTTTTGCATACATTTCCTTCAAGTCTAAGTGGTTTTACCATCTTATACAGATAGCAACTCCCTATCATTTTTCCACGCAAAGATTTTTCTCAGTTGGTTGCAGGTGTTTGCCTTTTTATCGTTTTTAACTATTTGATATCAGTGAATAGATTGATCTTTTCATAGGCGAGTTTAAAAATCACTTCTTAGTGAAATCACTCCTCCAGAAGCTTGATATTAAATACTATTTTTTAATCAGGTCAGAAAGATGGATACATGCATAGGGAGGAAAAAAGGAAGGAAGGAGTATAATACATCTGTCGGTTTAAGGAAGTAATGTTCAAATCATTTATTCACTCATTTACTCAACAAATACTCACTGAGCCTCTTCTCTGTTTCTAGAATATTCCAGGCACTAGGGATACCAAACAAGACCCCTGCTCTCACCAAGTCTAGTGGAGAACGTACGTGAATGCATTGAAACATATTTTGAAGCAAAGTGAAAGTTGCTCAGTCGTATCCAACTCTTTGCGACTCCATGGACTGTAGCCTGTCAGGCTCCTCTGTCCATGGAATTCTCCAGACCAGAATACTGGAGCGGATAGCCATTCCCTCTCCAGGGGATCTTCCCAACCAGGGATTGAACCAGGTCTCCTGCATTGCAGATGGATTCTTGACCATCTGAGCCACCAGGGAAGCCCATTTTGAAAGCAAATCACCAGTTAAATGAGCACATTCAATGTGACAATCTCCACCAAGAGGTATGACTATATTTTCATTTTCAAAAGTCCTCTATTGAATGTCTTTAGTAATGTTTTATCATAATTTTTCCACCTCTGCTGTTTAATTCAGGTGTATAGGAAATAGTGGTTCTTGAACTTTTAAATCCATAACCCTCTTAAGTTCAGTTCAGCCCTCAGTTGTGTCCCACTCTTTGCGACCCCATGAATCGCAGCACGCCAGGCCCTCCCTGTCCATCACCAACTCCCGGAGTTCACCCAGACTCACATCCATCAAGTCAGTGATGCCATCCAGGCCATCTCATCCTCTGTCGTCCCCTTCTCCTCCTGCCCCAATCCCTCCCAGCATCAGAGCCTTTTCCAATGAGTCAACCTTCGCATGAGGTGGTCAAAGTACTGGAGTTTCCAGCTTTAACATCATTCCTTCCAAAGAAATCCCAGGGCTGATCTCCTTCAGAATGGACTGGTTGGATCTCCTTGCAGTCCAAGGGACTCTCAAGAGTCTTCTCCAACACCGCAGTTCAAAAGCATCAATTCTTCGGTGCTCAGCCTTCTTCACAGTCCAACTCTCACATCCATACATGACCACAGGAAAAACCATAGCCTTGACTAGACGGACCTTTGTGGCAAAAGTAATGTCTCTTGCTTTTGAATATGCTATCTAGGTTGCTCATAACTTTCCTTCCAAGGAGTAAGCGTCTTTTAATTTCATGGCTGCAGTCACCATCTGCAGTGATTTTGGAGCCCCCAAAAATAAAGTCTGACACTGTTTCCACTGTTTCCCCATCTATTTCCCATGAAGTGATGGGACCAGATGCCATGATCTTCGTTTTCTGAATGTTGAGCTTTAAGCCAACTTTTTCACTCTCCTCTTTCACTTTCATTAAGAGGCTTTTTAGTTCCTCTTCACTTTCTGCCATAAGGGTGGTGTCATCTGCCTATCTGAGGTTATTGGTATTCTCCTGGCAATCTTGATTCCAGCTTGTGCTTCTTCCAGTCCAGCGTTTCTCATGATGTACTCTGCATAGATGTTAAATAAGCAGGGTGACAATATACAGCCTTGACGTACTCCTTTTCCTATTTGGAACCAGTCTGTTGTTCCATGTCCAGTTCTAACTGTTGCTTCCTGACCTGCATACAAATTTCTCAAGAGGCAGATCAGGGGGTCTGGTATTCCCATCTCTTTCAGAATTTTCCAGTTTATTGTGATCCACACAAGTCAAAGGCTTGGCATAGTCAATAAAGCAGAAATAGATGTTTTTCTGGAACTCTCTTGCTTTTTCCATGATCCAGCGGATGTTGGCATTTGATCTCTGGTTCCTCTGCCTTTTCTAAAACCAGCTTGAACATCAGGAAGTTCACGGTTCACATATTGCTGAAGCCTGGCTTGGAGAATTTTGAGCATTACTTTACTAGCATGTGAGATGAGTGCAATTGTGCAGTAGTTTGAGCATTCTTTGGCATTGCCTTTCTTTGGGATTGGAATGAAAACTGACCTTTTCCAGTCCTGTGGCCACTGCTGAGTTTTCCAAATTTGCTGGCATATTGAGTGCAGCGCTTTCACAGTATCATCTTTCAGGATTTGAAATAGCTCAACTGGAATTCCATCACCTCCACTAGCTTTGTTCGTAGTAATGTTTTCTAAGGCCCACTTGACTTCACATTCCAAGATGTCTGGCTTTAGGTCAGTGATCACACCATCGCAATTATCTGGGTCGTGAAGATCTTTTTTGTACAGTTTTCTGTGTATTCTTGCCATCTCTTCCCAATATCTTCTGCTTCTGTTAGGTCCATACCATTTCTGTCCTTTATCGAGCCCATCTTTGCATGAAATGTTCCCTTGGTATCTCTAATTTTCTTGAAGAGATCTCTAGTCTTTCCCATTCTGTTGTTTTCCTCTATTTCTTTGCATTGATCGCTGAAGAAGGCTTTCTTATCTCTTCTTGCTATTCTTTGGAACTCTGCATTCAGATGCTTATATCTTTCCTTTGCTCCTTTGCTTTTCGCTTCTCTTCTTTTCACAGCTATTTGTAAGGCCTCCCCAGACAGCCATTTTGCTTTTCTGCATTTCTTTTCCATGGGGATGGTCTTGATCCCTGTCTCCTGTACAATGTCACGAACCTCAGTCCATAGTTCATCAGGCACTCTGTCTATCAGATCTAGGCCCTTAAATCTATTTCTCACTTCCACTGTATAATCATAAGGGGATTTGATTTAGGTCATACCTGAATGGTCTAGTGGTTTTTCCCTACTTTCTTCAATTTAAGTCTGAATTTGGCAATAAGGAGTTCATGATCTGAGCCACAGTCAGCTCCTGGTCTTGTTTTTGCTGACTGTATAGAGCTCCTCCATCTTTGGCTGCAAAGAATATAATCAATCTGATTTCGGTGTTGACCATCTGGTGATGTCCATGTGTAGAGTCTTCTCTTGTGTTTTTGGAAGAGGGTGTTAAGAACTCATCAAATCCCCCCATTTCACTCATTAACTTGGGGACAGAAACAGGGGAGGTGGCGGAGGGAATTACAGGTCTCTGCTCTCCCCTCTAGCATCTTCCTGAGAAGGTGAACGACCTGGAGTACCTTCCTGTAAATCCTTTCCCTCCATTGTGGAGTCAGGGGCTCTGAGTGCCACAATACCTCTAGAACCTGTAAACCTTCCAACAATCCCTCCATCCCCACAGTGACAAGGTGAAAGAGAAAGCCTTACTCTAGCACCACTTCTGCTAACACTGAGTTTACCATAGGAGAAGCAAGCCCTAGAGAAAATCACCTGCAGATTTAAGGGATTTTTCTCCTCTCACACAGGCTTCCCAGGTGGCGCTAGTTGTAAAGAACCGGCTTGCTAATGCCGGAGACGTAAGAGATGAGGGTTCGATCCCTGGGTTGGGCAGATCCCCTGGAGGAGGGCATGGCAACCCACTCCAGTATTCTTGCCTGGAGAATCCCATGGACAGAGGAGCCTAATGGGCTTACAGTCCACAGGGTCACAAAGAGTCGGACACGACTGAGCAACTTAGCATGTATGCACGCAGTGCTCTAACACGGAGATAACACATGTCCCTTTTCTTCTTGGTGGTCTCCCCCCAACACACACACACAAAATGATTTCATGTCATCACACACCTCAAAGACATCGGGAGAAGACATTTAAGTTACATAGGTGGTTTCAACATACCATGCGTCAAAACTAGCCCAGAACAATCACAGCCTGTCCTGTTCCCCCTAAATATCGTGGCTCTGCCACTTACAGGCTACATAAACTTGGACAAGAACTCAATTTCTCCCAGTACCCCTCTTCTGTCAAATGAGTATAATAATAGAATCCATCAGATTGATTGCTGTAACGCTTAAATAAATTAATGTATGTAGAAAGCTAACAACCCTTGTGGCTCAAAGTAAAAGCTATATAATCATGTGCTGTTATTTTGACATTAACTCTCTGTCTGTTTTGGAAGGCTTGGGTCCAATCCAACCTGGAAGGCAAGAGAAGACCCCCTAAGGTGTCTTTTTGTCTGTGGTTTATGACAAAAAAAAGATGATGTCTTTCTAAAAAAAACCAGGCAGGGGGAACAGGTGTATCAATTACTCTACAGTGCAGGATTGCCCCTGGTAGCAGTTCCATTTTTCAAAGTATTCTGACATTCTCAGTTGAAGAAGAAAGTCAAAGGCACCTTCCAGATATTGCAGGAAACAAGTAGGAATTAATACAAAAGGATGGTCACTCTTGGGAAATCAAACATTTCTGCTCTGATAAATAAGTCCCTTTTCTTTCCCCCTTAAGTACTGAGTTCAAAATGGTAAAAGACACCAGTGATCTAAGGGCCATATTTGTTAACTTTGTAAAAAAAAAAAAAGCATTAAAAACAAAGTTCTACCAGCTTTTAAAAAATAATTTAGTCAAACTGTAAGCCAGTTTAAAATGACTACAAACTATAGATTAAACCAGTTTTGATTTTTTAAAAACTCTCACTGTATGCTGTTCTGACTGTACTTCTGACAATCCACCTACCATAAAATCCCAAATTAATCTTCTGCAGCATGGCTCTGTTCATGCTACTTCCCTGCTCATAAAACATTCCATGACTCCCTATCGCCAAGTAAATTAAATTCAAATTCCTCTCACTGACTCTCCTGACCCTACACAGTCTGGTTCTCTCTGACTCTCCAGTTTTATGAAATGGGGTCACAGATGTGCTCTAACCACAGCTCAGAGGTGTAGCCTTCTTTATTTTTTCTGTGAGAAATCAAATCCTCCTCACAAATTCCCACCCCAAGTCTTGCTGTGTTTCTCGGTCTCTTCTGATTTAAAGACTTTTTCTCAAAGAACCTAGTCTCTTTTGGGGAATGCCCGTGGCTTGGCTGGCTGTGCTGGCTGGGGAGAGGTAGAGTGGGATGGGTTTGTGTCTTGATGGGGAGATGCTTTGGATCTACAACCCGCCCCCTCCCCTCCCCATCCCACCTCTCCTCTGGTCTTCATCTGTCTCAGTCACAGCCTGGGATCCTCTGAGCCATGACAAATCCTATCTGGGGGCATCAGGCTGCTGTCCACAGAGGTCGGTACTTTGTTACTAGCTACAAAGTTCCCCTGTCCTGCAACTTCTTGATTGGAACCCCAGCCCTCTCTGCATTTCCATGTCCACACTCCTGCCGCCAAACCTCGGGCTTATCCATCTATCCACTACCTTCCACCATTGACGCTGTGATGCAGCTTCCATGTTGGAGGTAGCTCAGGGCAGAATGCACTTCCCTGCTCTCTCTGAATTTAGATGAGGTCATGCATCCTTCTATAGCTAATGAAATATGAGTACAAGTGACTCGTGTGATGTTTAAGAACCAGCACACAATTTGCTATATTGTGTCCCTTTTCCATAGTGATTATGGCAAGCAGCTTGGATTCCTGGGTGACCATGACAAGCAGGTCAGATGAAAGAGTAAAGGAGAAGTACACTTCTGCTGTGTTGAAATTCAGGGATTGTTTTTATGACCACAAAACCTGGCCTATCCTGACTAAAACTAGGTCCCCACTCTGACACTTCTCAAACTAGCTCTCTTTCAACCATCGTGACCAGAAATCTTTGCACACAGCAGAACTCTTAGACTCATTTCTGACCCTCTCTTCGTTCTTACACCCGGTTCTTTGCCATTTTACTTTCATGATCTCTCATATCTGTCTGTCTTTATTTCCCCATTGTCTTCGCCCTAGGATGGGAATGCAGCATTTCTTGTGGTTGGGAAGATTTTAACAGACTCCCTTGAACTTCATTAATCCTATGCTTCTCTGCCAGAGTTACCTTCCTAAAGAACAATAAAAGGATCACATCACCACCTCATACAACCCCTTAATTTCTTACCAGATCAAGAAATCCTTCCCCTGGGAATCAAGGCTCACCAATTTACATTCTTTTCTCATGCTGCTCTGCTCAGCATGGAAGTTTTCTTCATTTCTGCCTATCATTCAAAGTCCATTTCAAATGCCACTTTCTTCTTTTGGGGGAGAAGGGCAGCCAGAAAATTATTTACTAAACGACTTACCAAAGAGCAAAAAAAAAAAAAAAAAAAAACCAGAGAAGATTGGAGCATTTTCCCATGTATCAAATAACCTAGAAAACTTCACAGCTTAACCTGCAAAGGCAAATTTTCCAAGGAGCTTTTTATGATCTCACTAACGACATGCAATCGCTCCCTTCTTTTAGACATAACACTTTGTTTAACTGAACTGAATGAAAATAGTGCTCTTTTCTCTCCTTAATCATACTTTGTGTGTGTGTGTGTGTGTGTGTGTGTGATAAAGTTTTATTAAAATATAAAAGAGATAGAGAAAGCTTCTGACATAGACATCAGAAGGGGGTAGAAAGAGTACCCGCTTGCTAGTGTTAGCAATGGAGTTATATACTCTTCAATGAATCAAAAGAATGTCTGGAGGTTGTAAAGATCTCACCAGACCTACGCCCATAATTTACATTTCTTAATCATACTTTTAACATGCAGGTAAGCAATGTATAGGATTCACTTTAAATATGAAATACAAGTGTGCTTTCTTTTTAAGTTTACACTCTTATAACATCACTATAATCCCCTGCTTAAGGAATTGCTCTCTTGCAGTAGAAAGCTCATCCGCCAAATCACTATTTCCCCTTTTGGCATTTGAATGTCCTAATCCTAGACAACAAAGCTGAAACTTAATGACATAACTAAAAATCGCAGAGTTAACACAGACCTGAAGTAAGTCATCTTGAGCAACCAGAGCAAAATGAATAGAAATCAGGGGGTGGAAAATGAACTTCACTTCCAACAGAACTTAATGCCTCTGTGTATTACAAGAATGGGTCTACGGGACATCAAAAAGCACATTAAAAGCAATCTCCTTTACATAGTACATCCACATCCCAAGCCTTTCACCTTTAATGAGAGCCTGAAACTCTCTGTGCTTCACAGTTCCTCTCTGAAGATCGATCTTTAAGGTCATGAGGAGTACAAAGAGGAACTTGTGGTTCTCGTACAAGCCTCTGACAGAATATGTAAAAACTTCGTAGGTCAGATATTCAATAATATTTGTAATTCTCTTTTGAGGCAGCGGAGACTTCTCAGACCTGCAATATGTTTTAAAAATCAAAGAAGTAAAAATCTATTTCTAAGAGAGTAGGAATACACACAGAATTTGTTGGGGGGGAGGTAGTTAGGTAGTGAGGCCCCACCTGGCCATGGACTGGTCAAATAATTTCAAGAACTGGGCCAGCGAGGTCTGGTACATGATGTTGACCATGCTCATCTCCGTGATGAGGAAGTAGAGGATGCTGCCGCGGGTGGCTGCGGGCCGGAACTCCTCCTGGGCAGTGTTAATCTTGACCTCCGTTTCTGCAGCTACGTGTAGTTTTTCACTGACTTCAGCGGCTGTCAGCTTGGTGGTGCGGAGGACACCAATGAGAGATTCATCGTCTACCAAGGAACCTGAAAACCAAAGAGGAAAGCTGGGGAACGCGAGATGGGAAATTCACAAAGAGAGATGCATCACTTCTCTAATCATCCCGTTAGTTTTCAACTTGACTTCTTCAAAGCCCACAGGGTGGAAAGGTGAATCTTGAGACATGGAAAGGCTTCTAGTCCAGCTATCTATCTGAGGCTTCAATTCGTTCTAACATTCCAGCCTGAAAATGTGCAAAAGGCAGTTCTCAAGATAGCCCACATGTCTGTTCCTCAAATGTTTAAAGAAAACTCATGTCTCCCACCAGTCCCAGCGGTTTCAGCTGTTCTTTATGTGACGGTGCTGTTGCCTCTTTTATCATCTTGCTGGGTGCCCTCATGGCATCGTGGGCTTTTCCGTCCCATTTGTCTCACAGCACAGGCTGACCCAAACATTACCCACTAGCTTGCAGGTGAGCTGTACACTTTCTACTCCTGCTTTTGTCCAACAGTCCTTGACATTGAGGACTCTGATCCTCCTACGTCTCTAGTAAATTAGGGGACAGTGGAAGTGTCTGACCAGGAAGAAAAATGCTGATTTTTCAGCATTTAGTTTTCAGTTTTACCCTTCTGAATAGACCTAAACATGTCTATGACAATAAACTCAGTTTTAAGGCACAGAAAGATGCTCTGGATGTGCTGAGATGACAGTCAGGATATCTTCAGAGTGCGAAGCTCTGGCCCACCTGGGAGCAGGTGGATGCTACTGGAAGGTGCTGAGAGGCTCTCATGGGCATGTTAGGTCTGCAAGAGAAGTCCAAATTGTGACTAATCTCACAGGAAAGAGGTCTTGATCCAGTACACTCTTGGCTGGATCGGGGGAGGAACCCTCAGTCAGTCCTTGGTAATATTTACAGTGCCCAGAGGTATCCGTTCAAATGGCTGGGAGAAGTCACAGACCAAGAGACAGGCAACTTCATCGGCACAAGCAGTGCAATTAAGGCAGACAAAGACCTTTGCCATGAAGCCACCTTAACGTGCTAGAGGCTGTTGTGAGAGTAACACTTAATGTACTTCTGGGAGGTTATGCAAGAGTTAAGGCGCTTCTGGAAAGCGTTCATTTGCTGTTGTTCAGTCGCTAAGTCTCATCTGACTGTGACTCCATGAAGTGCAGCACACAGGGCTTCCCTGTCCTTCACTATCTCCCAGAGTTTGCTCAAACTAACGTCCACTGAGTTGAAGTATTTATTATTAGTTCGCTCATGAACGATAGAATTTAGGTTGCTGTATTTTGCCTATTACAGAACAGTATATCCCCAAATCAGGGGTTGGAATGATGACCTGACTGCCCAGAGGTGAACCTATCCCAACTGCTGAGTGGGAGGTCCAGTCAAGTCAAGAGTGACTGAGCCCTGGCTGCTCAGGTCTCTCTGACAAGATTACATACATCAAAACCCGTTGTGGTAACAGCTATTCAACACCAAATGAAAGAACTGATCGAAAAACACACAAAAAAAGATTGAGCGCATTAGTTTCCTTCAGGCAAGCAAATTAGTCTATTATGAGTTACCTAGCTGTATTGGGAGCCCTTGTTTTTCTCAGGAGAAAGCAATTATATCAAGAAAACTGTGTTATTATCAAATGCTCAGATGCCGGTTGCTAATTTAAACATCAGATTCCCTGCAGTCTCTCTGTAATATCTAGATGGAAATTGCCTTGCTTGTTTTTGCATTGGTAACTGAACTGTTTCCTGACATCTATAATCATGAGGGCATTGAAAAGAGGGTACAAGAAATCTATCCACAATCCATTATGTGATTATTTCTTAATAACACAATACCTTTTGTAGCACTTAATTTGTAGAGGAGGTTATCTTCAAGTTCTTTCATCTTCCGCTTATTAAAAGTCACATCCTCCAAAAGTTTAACCCTCTCAGACTCTAACTCCTGTTATTAAAACAAAACAAAACAAAACAAAAAATATCATCAGAAGTGTAATTATCAGTTATTACGGCAAATCCAACTTACTAGTGTTTATTACGGAGAAGACAATGGCACCCCACTCCAGTACTTTTGCCTAGAAAATCCCATGGACTGAGGAGCCTGGTAGGCTGCAGTCCATGGGGTCGCTAGAGTCGGAAACGACTGAGCGACTTCACTTTCACTTTTCACTTTCATGCATTGGAGAAGGAAATGGCAACCCACTCCAGTGTTCTTGCCTGGAGAATCCCAGGGATGGGGAAGCCTGGTGGGCTGCCGTCCATTGGGTCGCACAGAGTCGGACACGACTGAAGCGACGCAGCAGCAGCAGCAGTGTTTATTATTCATTTTTAAAAGTTTAAACCAAAATACCACTCAAATGACACTGCTGCTGCTGCTGCTGCTGCGTCGCTTCAGTCGTGTCCGACTCTGTGCGACCCAATGGACGGCAGCCCACCAGGCTTCCCCATCCCTGGGATTCTCCAGGCAAGAACACTGGAGTGGGCTGCCATTTCCTTCTCCAATGCGTGAAAGTGAAGTCGCTCAGTCGTGTCCGACTCTTAGCGACCCCATGGACTGCAGCCCACCAGGCTCCTCCATCCATGGGATTCTCCAGGCAAGAGTACTGGAGTGGGGTGCCATTGCCTTCTCCGTCAAATGACACTATCTTTAGTCAAATCTGTATTTTGGTTTCTCTTAACCATTAAAAAAACTATGCCCACTAGCATTAAGTTTCCATAGCACGTACACTGGCATGCATGGGATAACTCTGCTAAAATAATTCTTCCCAGGCTTTTTCCACCTCTACATTTATTTAAATCAGAGTGTCCCATTCTCTTGGCCCTGTTCCCACATACCGCCCTCAGTGAGAAATACTAACTTTATTTGCAGTCAGAAAGGGCAGAAACAAAGAGGCATTAAAACCAAGAAACGAATAGATACTCAAGTGATCGGAGCTTCTGAATTGGGACCTGACTACAGGAACACCAGGTACTTGACCTGACATAGTCAGTTGCCAGTATACATCCACTTTCCATTGTTTTGCATCCCTTCTATCAGAATGGCTAAATTAGATGTTTGGAGGGTATATTTTTGTCCTACATAAGTGATGCATTCTTAAAAGTATACTTTGAAAAAATTTTTCAAACTTTCAGAAAAGTTACAAGACTGGTACCATGAACTCTCATATACCCTTCACCTAGATTCATCAAACACCATTTTGCTTTACCATTATTTCTCCTCTGTGATAATTATTGCTGCCGAACTGTGTGCATGTGTCATCATCCTTTACCTTTAAAAACTGAAACATATCTCCTGGGAAACAGGACACTCTCTTATACAGCCACAGTGCAATTTTCAAATTCAGAAAATGTAACATGACTGTAATACTCATGCTAAATATAGAGTAAATTAAATTGTCTCAAAAGCAGTCTTCACAGCATTCTTTTTTGATCTTACATGGAATCACAGTATACTTAGAACTGCATTTAAAATGTGTTTTTAAACTACTTATTTGAGAAAGTTTCTCAAAAAACTTCCAGAAATTCTTCCTAAATCAATTTGTCAATGAAAACCCACAGCATGGCAGTCATCTGTACATCTACTACGGCTGGCATCACAACCAGATTCTGAGCATCTAGAGGGCAGGAACGTGTCCCCTTAAATTCATTTTTTTTAAAAGATGTATTTGTTTATTTTTGGTTGCCCTGGGTTTTTGTTGCTGTGCGTGGGCTTTCTCTAGTTGTGGAAAGCAGGGGCTACTCTTTGTTGCGGGTACGGGTTTCTCATTCCAGCAGCTTCTCTTGTAGAGCATGGGCTCTAGGACACGCAGGCTTCGGTTGCTCCAGAGTGCTGGCTCAGTAGTTGCGGTGCACGGGCTTTTGTGGTACATGGGCTTAGTCGTCACTTGGCATGTGGGAATCTTCCCAGATCAGTGATTGAACCCACACCCTCTGCATTGGCAGGTGGATTCTTAACCACCAGACCACAAGGGATACTCCCTCCTACCCATTCATTTTTTAAAATGCAGCGAAGAGTCAGACACAATAAGCAATTGAGTACAGTTGCTAGCAGAGACAGGCCTAATGCCCTTGTCCTCTAACTCCAATGCTAGTGTATATTGCCATTGTATTAGTGGTTTGGGAGTATTTGATGGGTTAGTGATAAGATCATGGCTGTACTTGCGGTGAAGTGAAGTGTTAGTCACTCAGCTGTGTCTGACTTTGTGACCCCATGGACTGTAGCCCACCAGGCTCCTCACCCATGGGATTTTTCAGGCAAGAATACTAGAGTGGGTTGCCATTCCCTTCTCCCGGGGATCTTGCCAACCCAGGGATCAAACCCAGGTCTCCGGTATTGCAGGCAGATTCTTTATCATCTGAGCCACAAGGGAAGCCCAAGGGGAATAATTAATGAATTGCCTGCATTAAAACAGTCACCCCCTGGGTGGCAGTATAGGCATGTGTGGACAAGATGAAATCCTGTTAGCCTCCTTTTCAGTGTGATATGGAAAAAGAAGCATTGTGGCACAGTGGGCACCTGTGAGTTTTACAGCATGACCTGTACAGCTTATCTACGAGGTTTGGCAGGGTGGAAAGTCCATGGACTCTTATGGTTAAGACCTTATTCTCCCTGGTCTCCATTTGTTCATCTGTAAAAACGGGGTATAAGAGCAAGATTGTTAGGAAGGTTAAACATCATGTGATGAGAGTTCATAGATGAGTCTTGTAACTTTTGTGAAAGTTTGAAAAAAATTTTCAAAGTATAATTTTAAGAATGCATTATTTATGTAGGAAAAAAAATACACCCTCCAAACATCGCAGACTAAGTGTTTTTCCCAGCAAGGTTGGTATGAATACCTTAGCACCTCTCTTGAAGAGGAAGCTAAGGCCCGGAGGAGTGGGTTTAGGGTGCTCTGGGGATGAGGAGTGTACCCTAGACAGCGGTATGGCCTGCCTTAAGAAGTTAGTGAAGCTTTCATTGGGGATCTGAACCAATGAGGCAACATCAAAACAGATCAGCAGCACCAGGTAGACCAAGAAGGAAGGACTAATTTTCAATAGTTGATACCATGCGGCCTTAAGAGGTGACAGAGGCAGTGAACTGAGGGGCCTATGCTCTCTGCCAGACTCTAGAAGTGAGAGACTTCCCTTTCTGGATTGCATAAGCCCTGGGCCGTTTTTTTGGAAACTAAGATCACACAGCTAATGAGAGGGGAAGCTGAGACTGGGCCCCTTTCACCCCACTACACTGGCTGTCTTTCAAGGGCTTGCCCCAAGTCAGCCATTTCTTATTAACCAGGTGGGATTTTACTTCTCATTTTACTGAGCCCTCTATTTTTTTGGTGTCAGTATCTTTCCCTTTTCGAATCTTTCCTTTGTATTTGTTGCCATCTATTCACATCTCTTCTTTTCCTCCTTTCTTCTGCCAATCTTTTTCTCACCCTCCCATTACTATTTCTAACCTGGCCTTCTCCTTGAACCCTTAATACTATAATTAGTTGTGCTATATGCTATGTGCTAAGTCGCTTTCAGTCGTGTCCAACTCTTTGCAACCCCATGGACCGTAGCCCACCAGGCTCCTGTGTCTATGGGATTCTCCAGACAAGAATACTGGAGTGGGTTGCCATTTCTCCCAGGGATCTTATGTCTCCTGCATTGACAGGCAGGTTCTTTAGCGCTAGCACCACCTGCTGCTGCTGCTGCTAAGTCGCTTCAGTTGTGTCCGACTCTGTGCGACCCCATAGATGGCAGCCCACCAGGCTCCCCCATCCCTGGGATTCTCCAGGCAAGAACACTGCAGTGGGTTGCCATTTCCTTCTCCTAGAAAGCCCTTAAAATTAGTTATATTTAAGCAAATATAAACTTTCTCAGATTTTATGAAAATAGATTTTATACAATAAAAATATATAAAATTATATTTTATATATAACATTTAATGTTTTCTGAGCTTTATCTTAAAACGTAGCTTATCAGGCCCTTAAAATTTTCCAGCTTTACATTGTTCTTTGTTTTATCAGAACTCTCAATTATACTTAATTTCTCTGCTTCAGTATAAGTTTTATTTAACTAAAATGAAAGTAAGGCTCCCTACATCATTAGATTATTAGAGTGTGATAGTATCAATTATAGCCAAGTATATCAATTACTATTGCAGTGTAGTAGCTAGGAGTCGGACACGACTGAGCGACTTCACTTTCACTTTTCATTTTCATGCATTGGAGAAGGAAATGGCAACCCACTCCAGTGTTCTTGCCTGGAGAATCCCAGGGATGGGGAAGCCTGGTGGGCTGCCGTCTATGGGGTCACATAGAGTCGGACATGACTGAAGCGACTTAGCAGCAGCAGCAGTTAAAACTACTAATAATACTCATCCAGAGCAATTTCTTTTTCTTCAGGATCATCATTTCATTGAATTTTTCAGGTGAAACTCAAGATTACTCATCTATAGGGCTGTAGATACGAAAGTCAATATACCCAAAGCCTTAAAGTCAGAAGTAGAGAGTGGCATGTGTGTGCACATGTGTTTTCAGGGATCAGAAAATAGATTAGTTGCACGATTTCTCAACAGGACCTGAGAAACAAATATTTATGCTAACAAAGGTAAATATGATTTGCTTCATTTTTTCCTTTCCATACATTCAACAATTTCCTAATACATTAAAACATTATTATAATTTATTATAAGCAGAAGTTCTTTACCTTGAGAAATCATTACCTGTTTCTCTGTTAGAATTACCCTCCTTAGTAACTGGTTCTCAAGCCCTTTCATGGTAACAGTAAAATCAATGACTGACGTTTTAGCATTGATCTCAGGGGTAAAGGCAGGGTTTGGTAACTTTGTCGTAATATAAAGTTTAAATGTGTCCATGACATCACATTCCTTATCACCGACTTTCACCTACATCAATTCAAATATTAAATTACACACAGCTTAAAGGGCAGACAAGGAATTTGGGTTCAGTTTAGGAGAGAATTTACCAAAGGTCAATGCAGTGAAACTTGAATGAATTACAAAAACCAGTTGTAAAATTTTAATCACTGAACTTATATGATAGATCATATTCTTTTAGAATAATTTAAACTTGTGGTTTAAATTCTTTCTCTGCCTGAAGATGATTTTAGCCATGACGCCAAGAAAATTAAACGAAAAATTTATCCAAAACAAATGTGAATAAAGCAGTGGTCCCCAACCCTTTTTGGTACCAGGGGCTGGTTTCATGGAGGACAATTTCTCCATGTCCTGGGGGGGTGGAGGGGGGTGGTTTCAGAATGATTGGAGCACACTACATTCATTATGCACTTTATTTATTTATTATCACATTGGCTCCACCTCAGATCATCAAGCATTAGATCCCAGAGGTTGGGGGCCCCTGGAATAAAGGAAAACTCGGACATGTCTAAGATTTGACTGCTTTTCTTCACCTGAGGAAATTTCCTACTACAGAAATTTGTTGTGTTTATAAGAAGTGCTATTTCTTTTTGCATTTCGTAGTCATCTGAAGCACATTTGACAAGAGAAAGGGTTAATGAAACTTTCAGAGGAAAAAAACGCCAACTTTTTTCCTCAGATAACACTTATCTTAAACATAACAATTTTCAGTGTATCAAAAACAACTGGGTTTGCTATCTAAAACTCAGGTGGAAATTCTAAAATTTTAAATGATTTAAATTTTTAATTAATATTAATCTTGCATGTGAGTGAAAACCACATCACTAAGGCACTAATTCTCAGGCATCATGGCCTTCATATTGCAGGTAAGAATCTGGGTCTTTTAAAAGCCCTTTCAGGAATGGATGTACTAAAACCTCCTTTGGCATATTAAATATGGCATTTGAAGGAATTCACATTATGAAGAACATTCCTCTAAATAAATCTATATTTAATGAGAAAATTGGCGTTCTTATTCACTGATATTCCTGAAATTAAGTTATTCAGAGCAAAAAATTCTCGATCAGAAATGCTGTCATTCAGTAAAACCGAAGAAAACTAAAAGTAAAGAATGAAACCAATTAAAAAAGAAACACTTGTATTGAAAACAATTCATGTTATCACCAATCATCAGAAACCATATTCTACTGCTTCCAGCAAAGTTCATGAGTTTTAATTGAAAGTTAATAGAGAAATAAAATCAATGTCCCTATACTTTACTAAAAATGCCATTTTATTCAGTGAGGAAACACAGGTTTTACTGTATAGAAGTATACATGGTTTGGAAACCACCTTTCTCAGAGCTGCTAAAATATACATATTTTGTGTGTAACAATAATATATCATTATCACCAGATGCCTTTCCTTTAGATCTTGTTTAGTTTCAGGTAAATGGCTATTGTTAGCAAGATACTGTTCTCGCCCCTGTGTGTGTGTGTGTGTGTGTGTGTGTGTGTATATATATATATATATATTTTTTTTTTTTAAGGAAACACTGAATATGAGTTTGGAAATAATTCTTTCAGCACGTCAAATGCTACCACCTGAAGAAAACTGTCTTCCTGCTGTGCTCCAAAAGATAAGTAGATGTCACCATTGCTCTTTTCTTTTTTCAAAGCTCACCTTGAAAGTGGTGCCTGACTTGATGAAATTCTTTTCTAATACATTATCCAGGGCTGGATCCAGCTCTTCACGGATGTCCTCAATAAGAAGGGGTCGGCCCAAGGAAAGACTGTCCTCCAGGTGTGTGCGGAAATATTTATGGTTCAAAGAGGTTACCTAAAAATAAAGAGTTCATTGCTGCAGAAATGTTACAAAGAATGTGCCTGTTTCTGAGTGGAAACCAGAGATATTTGGGCAAAGGACTAAGAATTCTAAGGACTGTACAGGAAGCTTTAATTATAAATATAAAAATAACAAACAAAACATAATTTTCAAAACTTGGGGGGTCACGACTCTGTGGAAGCCCTGGGTGTGTAATGGGGGTCTCTCCGATTGAAAGAGAAACAAAGGTCATTCCTTAGTTGGAAGTCAGAGCTCTGCTCTGGCAGGTGGAAGAGAGGTAATCAAGGATTAACCCTTTAAACTTACATAGCTACAATCATTCAAAGAAAGCAAACTAACTTGCATTTTTATGATACTCACTTTATCTTCTCAGGACACCTATGAGATGAATAAGTGATTTTTTAAAAAGCATAGGGATGTCAGAAATGACATACTGAATCAACCTAAGGTTCATCCGGGAATTCTGTCTCTAACAGTGACATAACATAAGAATATGGTACTTTGCATAAAATCAACCTAACAGACTATACATTTTAAAAATATTCTTACATTAAAAAAAATTAGGATTCTGAATGTCTGGTGGGGTTCTCCATTTTTAGATCAATGTTTGTTATTAGTTAAAACACCCCATCTGGGCTAGTTGATCTTTGCATTAGCCAACTGACTTGGAACTCTTTACTTCTCCAGTGATCTCTCCCTCTGCCTAAGTGTGAGGATTCCCATAGGTTCAGTCCTCAACTCTCCACCTTCTTATCCTCTATTCTCTGAATTCAACTATTGCCTTTATGCTATTGTGAGTGCTGATCTTAAGATACAAGAGAGGACTTCCCTGGTGGTCCAGTGGTTAAGACACTGGGCTTCCACAGGGGCACGGATTCTATCCAAGGACTAAGAACTAAGAATTTAGAAAGACAATAATGACAACCCTATATGCAAAACAACAAAAGAGAAACAGATGTAAAGAACAGACTTTTGGACTACGTGGGAGAAGACAAGGGTGGGACGATATGAAAGACTAGCATTGAAACATGTATATTACCATATGTAAAATATATGAAGTGCAGGTTCACTGCATGAAGCAGGGCGTCAGAGCTGGTGCTCTGGAACAACTCAGATGGATGGGGTGGGGAAGGAGGTGGGAGGGGGGTTCAGGATGGTGGGACACATGTACACCTGTGGCTGACTCATGTCGATGTATGGCAAAAACCGCCACAATATTGTAAAGTAATTAGCTTCCGATTAAAATAAAATTAAAGATCCCTCATGCCACAAGCAGCCAAATAAACAGAAGAAAAAATTAAAAAGGAAGATCCACCGAGATATCAGGTGATTAGGAGGGTGAAATTTAAAAATATTATCTTTCACTTGCAATGAAGAAAGGCGTGGAATAAAAAAATAAGTCTATCTTTGTCCTGTTTTGATCAAAACAGAAATAACTAAAAACAGAAAATCTTGCACACGATGGAACTTTTCCCCCTAGATGGACAGCTTTATTTATGTACATGATATGCTGTGCAAGACCTCACTATAAGTTGATAAGGTAAATGAATCCAAACAAAGAGCTTTAACTAGCGTATTTAAATAAGATGAAATAAGGTCCCAAGAAGACTGAATGTAATTGTCCTTCTCGATTCCCCAAGAAGCAAACTCTGTCTTTGTGATGTCTTTCCCAAGTGTGATGGTTAATTTTATGTGTCAACTTGATCGGGCTAATGAATGCCCAGATAGCTGGCAAGCATTATTTCAAGGTGTGTTTGTGAGGTTGTTTCTGGAAGAGATTAGCGTTTGAGTCGACATTCTGAATAAAGACTATGGCCCTCGCCCATGTAGGTGGGCACTGTTCAATCCATTAAGGACCTGAACAGAACAGACAGCTGGAGGAAGTGCTGATTTGTTCTCTGCATAGGTTAGCACATCCATCTTCTCCTGCCCTTGGACATCAGCTCCTGACTCTGAGGACTTCAGACTGGGACTGGGACTGACCCCACTGGCTCCCATGGTCCTCAGACCTTCAGGGTTTGGACTGGAACGACACCACCAGCTTTCCTGGGGCTCCAGCCTGTAGACAGCAGATCGGGGACTTCTCAGCCTCCATAATCCCATGAGCCACCCCTTCATAATAAATCTCTTTCTATGTATCTGTACCTGGATATCCTTTCAGTTCTGTTTTTCTGAAAAACCCTGACTAATATAGCAATTAAAGAAATAATTTTCAAATTGTTGATTTATTAAATTATCTTTTAACCACCTTTAATAGTTTTGTAAACTTGAAGTAATATCTTGGAGTCATAGTTTCGGGTTGGATTCACTTGATTTTTCTCATGGAGGAATACTGTATGGCGGCCACAAGAGAGCCTGTATCACCCGCACAGATACTCTGGAACTAGGTCTTCACTCAGTGAATTCTTCACAGAGGACTTAAGCAAATACATTCTTTATTCAGAAGTCAGAGCTATAGGTGCTGGAAAGGCTTTGAAGATGACCTTGGCAAAGCTGCCAAGGTGGAATGCAGCCCTGGACATGCCCAATATGTTTTGTTTTTCATTTATAAAATGTTTCATTTTTCATTTTGCCTTCCTTACCGAGCACAGAAGTGATGGTTTTGCTTCATTTTCTTTTCATTTATGTGTGTTTGTGCATATGCCTATCCACATATTCAGAAAAATACTATGCTGTCTGAGTAAAAAAGATGCAGTTCAATTTACGTACATCCCAGCAGTTGATGGTTTTTAAAATAAGGAAGTATGTCTGATATATTTCTTTTACTTCCTCAGGAAGCTTCTTGGGATGAGGCTTTATCAGGAAGAACATGACTGAAGACTATCAATGAATTAAATGGAGAAATAAAGCCACAATCAGAAAAAATAAGACTAAGATGAGCAGGGAGATCAACAGCCAGGGGAGGCAAGAGGAGTGAGGAACGGAGTAAGGAACAAGTTATAGCTGAGCTGGATCCAGGGGGCTGAGTTCAGGAGGAGGAAGACTGGTACACACCACTCATGCACTTCTGTGTATACAGCTCCTCAGAAGCTACTTTCCCATCAACCCCACTTTCCTTAACTCTTCCCCTCCACTTATACTCTATGATCTTTGCCAGGATTTTCCTGAGTTTTCTAAGTCAACATAAATTGAAGTCTTAATTAGGTGGGAGAATCTTGGGGGGTGCTCCAGAGTAATAGGCAATGTCCCCATGCCTGCAAAGTCTTGATCTCAGAAGGAAATCTTTCACTGTTTCACCACTAAATGTGGTGTTTCTTGTAGGTTTTTTGTAAATACTCTTTATCTGATTAAGGAAGGGCCCTCTTAATCTTGGGTTTCCCTGGGGCTCAGATGATAAAGAATCTGCCTGCAACGCAAGAGACCCAGGTTTGATCCCTGGGTTGGGAAGATCCCCTGGAGAAGGGAATGGCTACCCACTCCAGTATTCTGGCCTGGAGAATTCCATGAACAGAGGAGCCTGGGGGGCTCCTGTCCATGGGGTCACAAAAAGTTGGAGACAACTGAGCCACTAACTCTTTCTCCTAATCTCAGTTTGCTGGAAGTTTTGATTTTACCAACTTACTTTTTCTGCATTTATCAAGATGACCACATGATTTTTTCTGGGTTGTTTTTTTTTTTTTTCCTGTAATGATTACACACTTTAATTCAATAAATGCTGAAAACATATAGATGGCATAAAACCATAAATCTAACAAGAAGTTTATGGAGTTGTTGCTGTTGTTCAGTTGCCCAGTCATATCCAACTCTCCGTGACCCCATGGACTGCAGCACGCCAGGCCTTCCTGGCCCTCACCATCTCTGGGAATTTGCCCAAGTTTATAGTATAGGTGAAAGTCATGTCCGACTCTTTGCAACCCCATGGACTGCAGTCCAGGGAATTCTCCAGGTCAGAATACTGGAGGGGGTAGTTTTTCCCTTCTCCAGGGGATCTTCTCAATCCAGGGATTGAATCCAGGTCTTATGCATTGCAGGTGGATTTTTTACCAGCTGAGCCACCAGGGAAACCCCAAAATACTGGAGTGGGTAGCTTATCCCTTTCTCCAGAGGGTCTTTCCAATCCAGGAATCAAACTGGGGTCTCCTGCTTTGCAGGTGGATTCTTTAGTTGAGCTACCAGGGAAGCCCAGTAAAAAAAAAATAAAAGTCAAAAAAAAGAAAAAAGACAAATGTGCAAAGAACAGTAATTTAAGGCATACTTCTAGTCCACAGAAGAAATACAAGGTGTGTGAGGAATCAGGACAGGCTGTATGAAGCTGTGGATTCAGGCAAGTCTGGTGAAAGGTAGTTTTGGATGTGGACTCCAAATAATGCTCAAGACTTTCATCTTGGATATAAGTGGGCAATTGGGTGGAGGAAACATTCTGGTTAGTATAATAGACAGACTACAAGCAAAACTTTGGGTCCATAAGGCTTGGAACTCGGAACAGTGTCGAGGAAACAGTGAATAATCCATATTGTAACACAGAATTGAAGTATCAATGTCACAGGATCCTCAAAGGAGCCAGGAATGTTGAAATCCTGCCCGTGTCTACGTCTGCCTTAAGATTAACACCTTGGTAGACTAACGGCAATGCTGAACTCCAGAGTGTGAGCAAGCACCTGAGTTAGGCTGGAGCAAGTGGCTTTCATCTGAGGAATCACAAGTCCTGTGCTTGCCATTTTCCTGTAAGCACAATCTCAGGGCCCAGAATAAAAGCCTCATCCAACATGAGCAAAAGCAGTACAGCCAGGGAAATGGACAGAGAGAAGGAAAGTGAGGTCAAGAGAGATCACAAAAGAGAGAAAATGACCAGGACCAGGACTTCCCTGGTGGTCCAGTGGCCAAGACTCCCCGCTCCCAAGGCAGGAGGCCTGGGTTCGATTCCTGTTCAGGGAACTAGATCTCACATGATACAACCAAGAGTTCATATACTGCAACTAAAAAGATCTCTTGTGCCACAACTAATACAGGGCAGTTAAATAAATAAATAAATATGTTTAAAAAGCAAATATCGGAGCCTTTGCCCCAAATCACTGTCACAAAACTCAAAGGTGTGAATTAGCAAAAACTATCATAGAGATGACAATTTAATGACAGAATCAACTGAAATTGTGGGAAAACGTCTTGATTTCTAGATTTCTTTCCCACCCACCAAATGGTCCATACCTGCAAGTCGTTTTCTTTTTCCTTTGATTTAATCCACGTTTTGCCTTGAGTTTGTGGGTCTATGAGGAGTGGGTATCTGGTGGCCTTTGTCACAATGATGCCATTCTGAATTGAGAGGTCATCTCCTGGTAAGCCTTGCAGCCCCCACTCACCAATCTGCATAATAGGAAATGGATGTGGCCACACAAAGGAAGACGAGAAGGCGTTTGTTAGTAATTAATGCCACAAATAATTTAAAATTTAGACTTTTTTTTTTTAGATTAGGATTATGCAACATTCACATAAAAAAACTCAAAGTTACAAATGTGAACCAAATAACACTAAGTTAAACAAATTTATCGTCTAATAAATCCTTTCCCTAGTAGGAAACCCGAGACTGGGTGGGATCTAGATGGGCTGGAGTTAGCAGAGACAATGAATATTCTGAGAAGTCAGAGTAGGCAAGCCCTAAGGGTTCTGCCTCTGAAATTTCCCCTTCCTGCCCTCTTGTTCTGCTCACATGGGGGAAGGGGCACTGCACAGCTGGAGGCAGAGAAATTAGGGGACAAGAAATATCACATTGGCAGGAACTCATCAATGACAGTTTTCTAAATATTCCTTTCAAAATCAAGAAGGCGCTGTGCTCAGTCACTCCGTCATGTCCAACTCTTTGTGACCCCATGAACTGTAGCCTGCCAGGCTCCTCTGTCCATGGGATTTTCCATGCAAACATACTGGAATTGGTTGCCACTTCCTACTCCAGGGGATATTCCTGACCCAGGGACAGAACTTACAACTTCTGCATTGGCAGGTGGCCTCTTTACCACTGTGCCTCCTGGGAAGCCTGACCCCACATGGTCAATGAAATCACCCAAGATGCAGAGAAGCCTCCACCTTCGTCAAATTATCTTAGCTCCTCTGAAGGCCATAATCAGTGTGTTTCCAATACATTATCTAGTACCTGTGGGGACCAGCTGAACACTGTTTGAATTGGAAAAGATAATTTTTTGACTTTTAAATAGAGATAACTTGAAATTAATAGCTTGGCTTCCCCTGGGAAACTACAACTGGGGAACATATTTACAAATCAAAAATCAGCTCATGAATACAAATTGCCTGGACAGCATTTAACACTGCAAGAGGTCTGTAAGATATACTGAAAATTAACAATGGCATCAAATTCCTACCAAGAAAGTTTAGTCTAGCAGTGCATGCTATCACTCAGCGATGCCAGAATGTGCTATTGTATTACACTGTTAGACATTATAAAAAGATGGTTAATAATCAAAAGAAAGTTAATAATACCAATACTTACAGCCTAGCTAATGCCTACATCTTCCTAGAATGTTTGTAAAAGAATGAGATTCAATAAGAGTGGTGTAAATAATGGAGGGTTATATGAAGAGCTCAATATTAGCAAGCCTGTAGCTCAAAAATTATCTTTTCACTCAAAGCAGTGCAATTGAAGACGTGGGTTTGATACCTGGGTTGGAAAGATCCCCTGGAGACGGAAATGGCAACCCCCCTCCAGTATTCTTGCCTGGAGAATCCCATGGACAGAGGAAACTGATGGGCCACAGTCCATGGGGTCACAAAGAGTCGGACCTGACTGAAAGACCAATTTGAAAGCAAGATTTCTTAAAATGCAAAAGAACTTTTGTACCACAAAGAAAAAAAAATTTGTCATGCTTCAGCATTTTGAAAATGATCTTTCCAATTAAATGCAAAAAGAATAAGTCAGGCATACCTTGATTTCTTGTGAATAAAATGAAATTCAACTAACGATATGAGGAAAGTAACACTTACTGTTGGAGGATCTACCAACATTGAAATAAGATTCAGGTTTTCAGTGAAAGGAATCTTCCGTGCTTTCAACTCTATCTCCCATTGCTCTTTCAGCAAATAGTTCCTAAATATCTGATTGAAAGGACCAAGGTAGGACAGGAATCCAGTGCACAGCAGAATATCCCCTACAAGCCTGTTAAGAAACAATAAAGTGAATCACCAACACGTTTTAAGCTCTCCCAGTAAGGAATCTGAAAGGCCATCGGGCAGTTTCGTTACTAGGTGAAGTTCTTCTCTGCTCCCTGCTTAACACTTGGCAACAAGACATGGAGCGGGTAAAGGAGCCAGCCTAAAGGCTCCAAACGGGGTGGGAGTGGCCACATTTCGGATAAGTCCAGGAGCAAGAAAGAGGCTCCTTCCTGAAGCCTAGAGTCCTGAAGCTTGACTTCCAGATGAGGAAGAAGCAAGTCCTAGTCCTGTTCATATTCAGCCTTGATTAAACCACTATTTCTCTGTCATCCTCTTTCTTTTTCCTTTTGCCATTCTCCTACTCCCCTCTCATTCCCTCTCTTTCAGTTTTCAGAAGACACCAGCCCAAGATGCCCTTCCATTGAGAACAAATTCTCAGTCTACACTTTCAAAACCCTTGAGGTGAAAGCTGTAGAACTGGAACCAGTATCTAGATTGTTCTGGCAAATTCAGATGGTATCAGAAGCAGCCCCACACAAATAGTGAGTTAAAAAATGTTTCACCAAGTTTTCTTCTCTCCGTTTTGGAGTGTGGGACTCAAGCTCTAAGCACTGTCTTAGATGGTGGGATCCCGGCATGCGGACATGGAAACGGAGGAGAAAAGCACTTCAGGGAATCCGACTTTATCTCCCCATGTCACAAGAGGTGGCCTTTGGGCTGATGACTAAGGAGAGCAATTATAACAAAGACCAAAGTTGATACCTATTAATCTGAGCTCTGAACTCTTTGCTTTGCTGAGTCCATCGGACTTTTTCTCCACTCAGTCCATCAATGAGGGTGGAAGCTGCCTGCATCTTTTTCCGGCACATGTCAGCATCATTAAGCAAATCCTACATTCATAAAAGGAGACTGTCTCAGAGAACTTTTTGAACTGCTTAATCAAACATCCATTATATGACATGTAAAAATACCTGGAGGAATTTCTCAATGTGCAAAATAAATATAATCTAAAAATACAGTCAGTAAAATTTTACATATTAAATTTTTATAATTCATTCATAATACAGTTATTTCACCTTACAAAATTTCAAAAGGAGCCATTTTGAAAGGGAGAATCCAAATTACATAGCTTAAATAGGATTTCTATTAAATATTTTCAAAACAATAAATATACCTTTTAAAGTCCTGGATTTAATAATGACTCTGAGTTCTTTGCAGTTTATAAGGATTTTTTTTTCCTTCAGAAAAAATCTACACAACAGTAGTAGGCTGCAGCCAGCTTGTATCAGGTCAAAGAAGTCAACTGTTAACATTTTTCAGAAAATCTGTGAGCTGGCATTAAACACAGCCACTATGAAAAACTAAATTATATAAACTTACAATTAAGCCCATTATATTAAAGGTAATGAATCATCAAAATTCATCAACTCCTAATTGTCGACTGTATATTTGTATTACTATACTCCTAGGTGAAGTTCACCGCCTCTGCATGGTGGCAATAGGATATAATGGCACGCTCATCTTCTCTCTCAACTGCCTCATAGATAGCTTAGAACTGACAGTGGAGGAGGTACCTAGACCACAGAAATAAGCAAACACTGCAAATCAAGGCTTTCTTCTCCCCTTGGCCCACATCCCCACAGGCTGATCCTTTCCTGCAGGTGCTGTCGGAGAGGATGGGGTGACATCCTCAATCCACCCACTTTTGATCCCTGAGTGGGTGAGGGCTCTAAGCACTGACTGGGCCCCTGGTCCAGGAGTCTTGGTCCTATTTCTTCCTGTGGCCCTGAGTTTGATGTGGAGGGCAATGATGCCCAGCTCCTTGCATCTATGGGCTACATCCTGGGCAGCCAACATGGCAGCATATGGAGAGGACTCATCTCGGTCAGCCTTCACCTTCATCCCACCAGTTACATGGCAGATGGTTTCCTTGCCAGAAAGATCAGTGTCATGGATAAAAGTGTTGTTGAGGGATGCAAAGATGTGGTATACACCAAATACGTTTTCTCCTTCAGCCACTTGCGGGCCAAAGCTGATGACCTGTTCTTCCTTCTTTTCTTTTCCTTTGCGAGGTGCCATTTCTGCTCCTCTTCTCCAGACTCCGCCACCAGAAAAAGAGCCAAGCTGATTGTTGAACGTTTACCAGATCAACACTGCTACAACCTATACCATGAGGTCACGTTAGGATCCCCATTTGACAGTAAAGTTAGTAAGTCACTCACTTTCACTGCACAATTCATAAGTGTCTGATATAGATCTCAAACCCAGTGTCCTGACTCCAAAGTCAGTACTCCTGTGTATCACATCACAGCAAACAGTTATTAAAAACAGAAAAAAGAATGTAGAGTGTTGAAGGTCCAAAAAAAGTAGACATGGCCAGTGAGAAAGGGCACTCAGGTCAGTATTTTTTCGTTGTAAACATATGCCTGATCCCTAAATACGACACATACTTGGGTAGCATTTCAGTGTGTCATATTAGTAATTTCTGTATATTTGATCTCACCATTTTTTCATTCATTGCTGCATCAAATTTGGCTTGCACTTTATCCAGCTCAGCTTGTTTCTCATCCAGCAGTGCCTGGGCCTTGCCCAGTTCAGCATTGGCGACTGCTAAGCGGCCCTCCTGCTTGGCCAGGTTAGCCTTAAAAGGAAGAAGAGGTGATCGGTGTAGAGGTGTATTAATGCTATGAAACTTGCATGCTTGTAATTGGTAAATAATAACACAAGTTACGACATCATTTTTGGCCTATTTGGAAGTTGTTTATTTCATTGTCTTCAGCTGGGGAAGCAGAGAAATGTCATTGAAGTTCCTTTTAATTATTAATGTTCAATATGGAAAACACAGAAATGTATGGGAAGGAGAAAATTAATCACTCATGATTTTACACAGAAAAGAATTTATGAGTATTGTGTTAACAAATGGACAACTACCATTTTGGTATTTTTTTCACTTAGAGTAGTATAATCATTTCCTTACATCATTAAACACTTTCTTTATGAACATCAGTTACATGGCTGCATGATGTCCCACAATTTGGATATATTGTAATTTCCTTAACTTCTGTGTACTTATATACATTTCTTCCCCGCCACCCTCATTTTAAACTGTTATAAGAACTGAACTGAAATACTACTAAGTATGCAAACGTTTAGTATTGTTTTTGGGGTAAGAATTTTTGAACTGAAATGGCTGTAATGAAAAACAGTAGCTTTTCATCTTTCAGTCCTACAGCATGATAATTACTTGTTTCTTATAAATTTCAAGTAATTAATCAGTAAAGTAATATAGCTCTAGAGCTTTCTGGGGTAGAAGTTCCTTGATAACTTTCTCATTTTCTTTCTCAATATTTGTGGTTTTGAAATTAGCTCTTTTTCTCGGGAAATTTTCATTTCACTTAGATTTTCTACTGTATTTACAAATAACTATAAAATTTGCCTCTATTTAAATCTACAATCTGTAATTATATGGGTTTACGTATTATAGGCATTTATTTTTGTGTATTTTCTTGCTGATTACTTTTTGTATTTATTTATTTACTTATTTGGTAGCATTGGGTCTTAGTTGTGGCACGTGGGCTTAGGTGCCGCGCAGCAAATGGGATCTTAGTTGCCTGACGAGGGGTGGAATGCACATCCCCTGCATTGGAAGGCAGATTCTTAACTACTGGACTGCCAGAGAAGTCCCTGATTAGTTTTTCATACATATCATATATATAGCTGTTGTTCAGTCGCTAACTCATGTCTGACTCTTTACAACCCTGAGGACTGCAGCACGCCAGGTTTCCCTACCCTTCACTATCTCCCAGAGCTTGCTCAAACTCATGTCCATTGAGTCAGTAATGCCATCCAACCATTTCGTCCTCTGTCGTCCCCTTCTCCTCCGGCCTTGAATCTTTCCCAGCATCAGGATCTTTTCCAATGAGTTGGCTCTTATATGTATGTGTATATTGCAAAGCACGAATTCTTTAATTTTGCTACTTTTTTCTGATTTTTAACATTATTTTTATTAACTCTTTCTACTTTTACTAACCTCTGTGTGTGTGTGTGTGTTTGTGAACACTTATATATATATATATATATATATATATATATATATATATATATATATATATATCCTATTGTTTAGTTCTTTGGTTCACTTAAGGGTTAAGAAGATAGCATTTTGGCCACCTCACAAAGTTTGACAGAAAACAACAAAAATCTGTAAAGCAATTATCCTTCAATAAAAAATAAATAAATTTTAAAACCTTTCATAACTAGATTTTTGTCATCATTTAAAAGGAATCCAAATTGGAAAAGAAGAAGTAAAACTCTCACTATTTGCAGATGACATGATCCTCTACATAGAAAACCCTAAAGAGTCCACCAGAAAATTACTAGAAATAATCAATGACTACAGTAAAGTTGCAGGATATAAAATCAACACACAGAAATCCCTTGCATTCCTATACACTAATAATGAGAAAACAGAAAGAGAAATTAAGGAAACAATTCCATTCACCATTGCAACGGAAAGAATAAAATACTTAGGAATATATCTACCTAAAGAAACTAAAGACCTATATATAGAAAACTATAAAACACTGGTGAAAGAAATCAAAGAGGACACTAATAGATGGAGAAATATACCATGTTCATGGATTGGAAGAATCAATATAGTGAAAATGAGTATACTACCCAAAGCAATTTATAGATTCAACGCAGTCCCTATCAAGCTACCAACAGTATTCTTCACAGAGCTAGAACAAATAATTTCACAATTTGTATGGAAATACAAAAAACCTCGAATAGCCAAAGCGATCTTGAGAAAGAAGAATGGAACTGGAGGAATCAACCTACCTGACTTCAGGCTCTACTACAAAGCCACAGTTATCAAGACAGTATGGTACTGGCACAAAGACAGAAATATTGATCAATGGAATAAAATAGAAAGCCCAGAGATAAATCCACGCACATATGGACACCTTATCTTCGACAAAGGAGGCAAGAATATACAATGGATTAAAGACAATCTCTTTAACAAGTGGTGCTGGGAAATCTGGTCAACCACTTGTAAAAGAATGAAACTGGACCACTTTCTAACACCATACACAAAAATAAACTCAAAATGGATTAAAGATCTAAACGTAAGACCAGAAACTATAAAACTCCTAGAGGAGAACATAGGCAAAACACTCTCCGACATACATCACAGCAGGATCCTCTATGACCCACCTCCCAGAATATTGGAAATAAAAGCAAAAATAAACAAATGGGACCTAATTAACCTTAAAAGCTTCTGCACATCAAAGGAAACTATTAGCAAGGTGAAAAGACAGCCTTCAGAATGGGAGAAAATAATAGCAAATGAAGCAACCGACAAACAACTAATCTCAAAAATATACAAGCAACTCCTACAGCTCAACTCCAGAAAAATAAACGACCCAATCAAAAAATGGCCAAAGAACTAAATAGACATTTCTCCAAAAAAGACATACAGATGGCTAACAAACACATGAAAAGATGCTCAACATCACTCATTATCAGAGAAATGCAAATCAAAACCACTATGAGGTACCATTTCACACCAGTCAGAATGGCTGCGATCCAAAAGTCTACAAATAATAAATGCTGGAGAGGGTGTGGAGAAAAGGGAACCCTCTTACACTGTTGGTGGGAATGCAAACTAGTACAGCCACTATGGAGAACAGTGTGGAGATTCCTTAAAAAACTGGAAATAGAACTGCCTTGTGATCCAGCAATCCCACTGCTGGGCATACACACTGAGGAAACCAGAAGGGAAAGAGACACGTGTACCCCAATGTTCATCGCAGCACTGTTTATAATAGCCAAGACATGGAAGCAACCTAGATGTCCATTAGCGGATGAATGGATAGGAAAGCTGTGGTACATATACACAATGGAGTATTACTCAGCCATTAAAAAGAATACATTTGAATCAGTTCTAATGAGGTGGATGAAACTGGAGCCTATTGTACAGAGTGAAGTAAGCCAGAAGGAAAAACATAAATACAGTATACTGACGCATATATATGGAATTTAGAAAGATGGTAACAATAACCTGGTGTACGAGACAGCTAAAGAGACACTGATGTATAGAACAGTCTTATGGACTCTGTGGGAGAGGGAGAGGGTGGGAAGATTTGGGAGAATGGCAATGAAACATATAAAATATCATGTAGGAAACGAGTTGCCAGTCCAGGTTCGATGCATGATGCTGGATGCTTGGGGCTGGTGCACTGGGACGGCCCAGAGGGATGGTATGGGGAGGGAGGAGGGAGGAGGGTTCGGGATGGGGAGCGCATGTATACCTGTGGAGGATTCATTTTGATATTTGGCAAAACTAATACAATTATGTAAAGTTTAAAAATAAAATAAAATTGGAAGAAAAAAAAAAAATAAACAGAATTGACTCGCTTTTTTTTAAAGTGTTCTAATTTTATTGCTTATAGTCAGAGAAGGAGGTTTCAGCAATTTTTGTTTTTGGGGATTGAATCAAAGTTTTCTTTTGGGACTGAATATCATCAATTTTTGTAAATATTTCTTGGACACTAGAAATAATTTCATATACTTCGTTCATATTGAAGACAGTCCAATGTAGCTATTCAAGCTTAAAAATAACATATTATAAAATCTCTATATAATTACTAATTTATGCCTACTCAGGACTGGCTACATAAAAGCGTGAAACAAAACTGTAGAGCTCCTTGTTTAAAAATTATTAAGGACTTTAAGAGGGTGATAGCAGAGCATTAAGCCAAGTATGGTCCCTTCTAAAGTTGGCCTTCTGCCTACCAGACCTGTCATGGATTTATAGTATATGCCATAGTCTCAAATTATAGGAATTTAAAAAAAAACTCCACATAAAATATTGATGGATTTTGTCTTATGTAATTTGATGTTATTTTTATTTCATAAAGCATTATTACAATTAATTCTCACTGTGAATCATAATTTTTACCCATAAAAATAACTGCTCTTCTAAGTGCTTTTTTTTCCTTGAATTCTACATTTACAGTAATATTTCTTTCTTGGTATCTGTTGGTTTGAGTGTATTTGCTATATTTGTTCATCATTTCTCTTGTTAAAACTTTCCTATTTTTAATTTTTTTTCTATTTTTCTTCAAGTTACCTCTGTGCACAATTTAAAGAGTCAGCCATTTGTATAAGGCTTATTATGAAAACAGTAACCCCCTGCCCACTTGCTCACCACTTTCAATTCCACAGAGCAACCACTTCCAACTCTTCTAGTTTTATGGGATGGGCTGGGGCCGGGAAGTGGAGGATATTATGTGTCTGGCTGGTATATTTTGTTAATCTTTCGAACTCCTGAAAATGTATTTTTGTTCTCTCAGACATAAAGGACAATCTGGCCCAGTATAGATGGTATATGTGTGAGAGAGAGTGAGATAGAATGTGTTTATCCCTTAACACTTAAATTGCATCCCTAAGAATATCTTTTGGGGACTTCCCTGGTGGCCTAGTAGTTAAGACTTTGACTTCCAATGCAGGGGGCGTGGGTTTGATCCCAGGTCAGGGAGCAAGAATTCTACATGGCTTGGGGCTGAAAAACCAAGACAGAAAACAGAAACCATTCTGTAACAAATTCAATAAAGACTATAAAAATGGTCCACATAAAAAAAAAAAAGAATGTCTTTTTGTTCCCTCATATATTGAGGATAAGGAAATGGCAACCCACTCCAGTACTCTTGCCTGGAGAATTCCACGGACAGAGGAGCCTGGCGGGCTGCAGTACACGGGGCCACAAAGAGTCGGACACGACTGAGCGACTATCACTCACCTGCTCACACCGAGGGCAGTTTGGTTAGTCACTGAATTCTTAGAGGCCAGTAATTTCCCCTGCATATGTTTTGCTGTTACTTTCTAGTATTTAGGGTTGCGGCAAGACTGTGACGTCCTGATTTCTCTTCTTTTGTGAGCCATCTTTTACATTTTGTTTCTTAAGTGCCTATAAGCTTTTCTTCCTGTCTTTGAAATTTAAAACATTTCTAGGTGTTGATCTTAATTTTCATAAATTTTGTTTGGAATATAGTAATCAAATTCAATCTCCAAACCTAATCACCAAACTTAAAGATATGGCCAATTTTCTTTCATGATAGCTCAGTCATGTTCGACTCTTTGCAACCCCATAGACTGTAGTCCATGGAATTCTCTAGGCCAGAATACTGGAGTGGGTAGCCTTTCCCTTCTCAGCAGATCTTCCCGACCCAGGAATAGAACTGGGGTCTCCTGAATTGCAGGTGGATCCCCTACCAGCTGAGCTACCAGGGAAGCCCCAATTATTATTCCCAATAAACTCATGCCTTGTGTAAGTCAACAAGTTGGTTTTTTTCTTGTCTGTGATGCCAAGAAGCATGCAACAGTTATAAAAAGAATGAGAAACTGTGACCGGGCATACAGAGAAAAAGAAAAATCTGGTAATGGAGAAACCTACCTTTATTAGTCTAAATTATGCTTTGCTTTTTAACGGCAGTGATACTGATGACTGATTTTATTAAACACTGATTTGCTGGGAGAAGGAGGGAAATTTTTACCTTCAGAGGCAACACTTCTCTGTTGACACCATAAAATGTTGCCATAGCAAGTGTCCAAGACAGCAGACCAGCCACATTTCCACAGACCTTTTTGGCACTTTCAAAAGTGTAATCATCCATGTTAAAATATGGCTGTAGTAACTCAACAGTCTCTTCATTTATTGTGTCCTTGGGGAACTGCTGAAGACTCCACAGGAATCCTGTTGCACTCATCAACTGAAAAATAGTATTACAGCCTGTAAGCTCTGGGAAAAAATATGTACTTTCTTTCTAAGTTAGCATGTACTTCTAAATTGAATTTTTTTCAAAGAAGTAATAATTGATTTGCTCTAAACATACAAATCAAGACTATGGCAGTAGTCAACCTAAAGCCGTAAATTGCAAGCTGTCTTCCTGTTTCCATGGAGAAGAGCAAAGAAGAAAACAACGTAAGTTTCCCACCTAGTGAGTGCGTCTAAATGCCACCAACCACACAAGCCCCTTTTTATAGACGGAGTTGGGTTGACATCAACATTGTGCCAATACTTCCTTCACTGAGTAATACGCATTTAAGTGCATATTATATATTGTTTTTAAATTGTACTATAGTTGCTTTACAATGTTGTGTTAGTTTCTGCTGTAAGCAAACTGAATCAGCCACACATACACAACACCCTCTTCCTTGGATTTCTTCCCATTTAGGTTATCACAGATCACTGAATAGAGTTCCCTGTGCCATACAATAGGTTCTCACTAGTTATCTATTTTATACATGTATTATTTTTGTGTGTGTGCGGGGGGACAATAATATTCTATGGTCCAGATGTACCACTGTTTATTTAACTACTCACATACTGAAAGGCATTTTGGTTGCATCCATGTTTTGGAAATTATGAATAAAGCTGCTATAAAAACCCCCGTGAGCAGGCTTTTGTGTGGGTATAAGTTTTCAGCTCATTTGGGTAAATACTGAGGAGCATGATTGCTGAATTGAATGGTAAGAGTATATTTACTTTTGTACCATGGCTTCTTTTTCAACATCTTTATTTAGGTATAATTTACAATAAAATTTCCCCTTTAAAAAAAAAAAAGACTGTGCCAATACTAGGTATGGGTTCTGGACAGATTTTTATAAAAAGAGGGCATTCAGCTTTAAAATCTTACATTTTAAAGAGGCATTACATTTTGAGAGATGCAATTTAAGATAAATTCTTCAGTATACAATGATCAATTATTTGTCTGCCATTGTGTCTGGTCTGTATTGAGTGTCCTGGGATGCAGACACCTAATACACCTCAAAGGACTTATAGAGATAGATTTTACTTACTTTTAATGACTCGCCCCATGATGGCTTGCAGCAAGGTTTTTCTGGATCCATAGTGACAGGGTCAATTTTCTTTTGAAATAGTAACAGAACACAGTCCATGATTCTCATAATAAGATGAGGGGGCTTTGCAAGTTTCCTGACTGTGGCAATATCATTTGGCTTGATAGTCTGTATTTGGGGTTAGGGATCAGAATATTTTTTGCTGAGTAGTATTCCTAGTCATATGGAACTCTCATACTTTTAAAAACTTAAAATGGAAAATTTTAAAACATATTTTCTTCCCAATTCCTGACATTTACATCAAGGGTCTGCATTCCAAGATTCTTACATAATGGATCTTTCATGGTTAAGTTAGGATTTCTGTTTCTTTGTTTGCATTTCCCCCAAAAGTTATCAAAGAATTGGTTTAGAATATCACTACCATTCATTGGCCATCACCCCAGACCTCCATTAGCAACAACTGTCATTAATGTTTACCATTTAGATAATTTCATCTTCAAAGCATAGAGTCTATATTACATATGAGTATTAAAAAAGGGGCAAGGCCCTGAATATCAGAAACCTCACCTTCAGTTTTCATTTTGAAGGTTGCCCTGTCTATGGAAGGGAGAGAATTCGAAGGAGACAAGTAAAGTTATTGTACCATATGACTCATAAAAATATTTTTGGAAGTTTCTATCTGTGAGCTGAGTTAGAAATAGGACATCTCCTGACATTCAAGTCAAGAAGGACTGGGACATCATATGATCCATAAAAACTCCTAAGACCCATTTGACTCAGTGATCACTCTCTCATGTGTTATCATAGGACCCACAAAAGAAGGGAGGGTGGAAAGTGTGTCCAGGTCATTGTTACAATTTTATTAAATGATGATCCTAAATCTATTAATGCATTTAACAATCACAGACATTCTCCCATATAAAATAAGAGCAAAACCAAAATATCCCTGTCCTCAGAATCTTTCAAAGAGAGAGAAACACAATTACCCTATGATTATCTGACACGACAGAAGTCTAGGAGTGACAGGAAAACAAAGGAGGTTCAGGACTTCCTGGAAGGGGTGAAATCTGAGCTTGGTCCTGCAAACTGACTCTTACTAGTCATGAAAGTTAGGAAAAGTAGAAAGTGTTCCTGGCAGATAGAGACCCATTTAAAAGTAACAGACCATAATTACTGCAGAAGCATTTAGGTGTTTCTGTATGGCTGGATCATGCTGTGTGTAGGGACAAAATAAGGTAAAATTGAAGGGGCAGACAGGAGCCAGGTATCACAGCAGTAGCACGAATACTTATTGAGTTCCTTCCATGTACCCAGTGAACTATTCATTACTTTTTAATGCATACATTGATTCTTCAAAGATCAAGAAAGAATTAGAATCTTGACAGAGATCCAAGAGAGTTAAGTAAACTTTACTTGAGACTATCTACCGTATGGTCATGAGAGGCAAATGGAGATCTGCTTGCCTCTGAAGCTGTCCCTTCTTGCTTCACAGTCCTGGATACCCATCTTGGGACTTTAAATTAGAGAAATGGGAACCGTAAGAGGATTTTTAAAAAATGTTAAAGAGTGCATGACATAACCTAGTCAGGATGCTGAAGGAACTGAGAAGGCTGTCTGTATAATCTGAATCCCTTAGGATACAGTTTAAGCCAATAATCACACTAAGCATTATTCCTCAGTTCTCATGGAAAGATGCTTTGTGGGATGAAAGTAAGTTATGGGAAGTAAAGACTTAAAAAAATAAACTTAGGAAATGTAATCAGCAGAAATATTTGCTTCAAGACTCAGAGATCACAATCACATTAAGAATTCAATTCAGTTTTCTGATTAGAAATCCCATAACTAAATTTTATGTAATGACACGTGGTGCCAGCTAGGACCTGTGTTGGGAGGGATAACAATGCACTGCTCACATTCAGGGCTGCTTCTGCTTCTTCCAGTGCAGGTCTAGCTGCCTCGAGCTTGGTCTCAGCTATTACTTTTTCACTATCGATTTCATCCACTATTTTTTGGGCTTTGTCTTTTACTTCCTGCACTTCATTTTTCACTTTGGCTGAAGCCTGAGCACTTACTGTGACTTCTGCTAATACCTGTTAAAGAAAGAAAACATGAGGATCAATAGAAATCTTTTCAGCATAATTTACAGATTTGAGTATATAATATAAAATAAGAATGAGAGAAAATTCATCCCCCATTTAAGCTGTCTATATTTTAAGATGTATTAAAGTAACTCCTCTGAGTAGCTTTGTAATCTTTGTTTCCTAAGCTTCTCTCGGTCATGAACTGTATTAATAAATATTTTAAACTTTCAGAAAAATGATATTTATACTCTATGTTATTTCTAGAAAATTAAAACTATTCAAAGTCAGTGCCATGGAATAAGGTCAGAAACCATATGAAGCCTCATGTAATAACAAAAAAAATAGCTAATGTTTGTTGACTGCCTACCATATATCAGGATGCTAAGGGTCTACCTTATGTCATATGCTAAGTGCCTCTCCTATGCTCTAATATTTCAATAACTGGCTAAAGGTAGAGACTTAAGCATCTATTCTTAACTGACTCTGTGAGTGCAAGGTGAAAGCAGCCTGAGCCTGGGGGAGAAGCAGTAGGTAGAGAAGTAACACATATATATCCCTATCACCTTGGGAGGAGTATCTTTTAAAAAAGACTCAATCAACTCTTCTTTTTATTCTTTTCCTTCCTTAAAACAAACTTCAGATCAAACTTGGGCTACCCCAGAAACCTAGAGTCTGCAGAGACCTTAAAGAGAAGATCTAATATAATTTATTGTCAAGCAGAAATTTCCTATACAGATGACAGAAAACGAGAGAGAACCAGAGAAGGAAAAAACAGTCTTAGACCAAGTAGAGGATATAATAGTTGAGGTATGTTTTGGTATAAATTAAACAAAAATATCTAACGGTCTTTGTAAATGTTGCTATTGTTGTTTAGTTGCTAAGTCGTATCCGACTCTTTTGTGACCCCATGTGGGCTGTATTTTACTGGAAATAACCTGTGGGTTTATATTCTGTTTACTTTTTAATAACATTTTAAACAATGCTTTTTTTTAAATGTGGGAAGATATGCTTCACAGTGTAAATGCCAACTCACTTCATCTGCTTTTACGGAAGCCACTGCCAACTCCTTCTCCTTTACTGCAAGATCCTGAGAGAGTTTTGCCACAGATTCACTTGCCTCCATCAGCTTGTCAAGACCTTTACAAACACACACATAGACACTTTCACTGAATATATGATTATCCCCTCATCAAATACTTATTCAATATTTACTACTTATAAAGAACCATGTGCTGCGTGCATGCTGTCTCATCAGTCATGTCCAGCTCTTTGCAACCCCATGGACTGTAGCCCACCAGGTTTCTCTGTTCATGGGATTTTCCAGGCAAGAATACTGGAGTGGGTTGCCGTGCCTTCCTCCAGGGGATCTTACTGACCCAGGGATCGAACCCATATCTCTTATGTCTCTCGCACTGGCAGGCAGGTCCTTTACCACCTGGGATGCCATTAGGGCCATCTGGGAAGCCCTAAGGCACCATAATGTACACTATAACAAACACAAAATAATTATGGACAAGATGTCTTAAAATACACATATTTTAGAAGCAATAATACTGACCATATTTCTAACAGTTTCGGTTCAGCAGGAAATGAAGAAAATAGGTCTGAATGAAGAATATCATCTAGTTACATTTAAGGGAAAGTCATATTGCTATAACAAGTAAAATGAATTTAGCCAGGAAACTTATTTGACAAATGTATGCTCTCCTTGGCTTTGCAGTTTTGTAACTATCATTTTTTGCCTTTGAATCACACTGCAACTGAGACGGCAAATGAGACATAATATATTAACATTTTTTTGTGGTTCTCTCCTATAACAGTGAAAATAACTGCTAAAACTTCTGCAACTGTTTCTGAGACTCTCAGTGCTCTAGACAAAAATAACTGGTTAACTGAAAATCTCACTAGTCGCTAGATAGAGGTGTGTTGGTAAACATTTAGATTCTGGGTCTGGAGTGAGGGCATTCATTTGGATGGTTCCAGTGTCTGCCGTGTAGATAATCCCACCTTGCCTGGTTCTCAGCAACACACCATTATATAATATTTCTGCCACATAGATAGAATAGAAATAATAATGTTCCCCAAGAACATTAATAATAATAAAGTAAAAATAACTAAGAAGTAATGAGTTTTGAGTATTGATTGCCCTCATTAACATAATTAATTTAACTGTAAGTTTATTAATTTTTAATGAAGGCTGTGGTTATCAACCAGATCATCACATTCCTAATTTAACCATCAGTTCTCATGAGCCAGTGCAGGTAGCTTCAGCACACCACCGATTCTAGAGCATCATATAAAAAAGCTGCGGAAAGCCACGAGAAAGCCAACAGAAGGACGTTTCTCTCACAGGGCACCGATCATCACTGTAGCTTCACAGGCCTTTATGCTTTGTGACCACGTTCTGTGCAGAAGTGAAAATACAGAACTAAGGCATTTCAGGATTATCTGGGCCAAATGCTTTCTGGACATAAAATCTGTTCCCACTTACACTTTTCCTACTTACACTACATATACTGGACACTTAGAAAACCACTGCTCACGTAAAGTCTCTTTTTGTTTTCATTTTTTTGCTTTTGTTTCTGTTTTGTTTTTTCCTTTGTTAGAAATCTGAGAAGCAGTAACACGGCAAAATTTACACAAATTGAGGGAAATGGCAATGAAACCATAAACTGAAACTGTGGTCAGTACCCAGGAGCTGGCTTTTCCCCATCTGTAAGCAGCAGCTCAACAACCACGGTGACTCACTACCCAACAGGATGGACCCAAAGCTGAAAGCGCTGGAAGAAAATGGTTCCAGAAGAAAAATAGGCCACCTCTGTTTACATTTTTTCTGCCCAGACTTTCTTGACAGGTCAAAAGACCCATAAAGATATCCCTCAAAATAATCTACTATCAGCAATATTTCAATATTGATTATAAATCAATATTTCAATATGAAAAATAAGTATTTCATTTTCAAACAACAATGTCCACCAAACAAAATATTGGGATCTCTTTCAGACAAGCCCTAAAAGATCAGATTCTGTTCCACTTACCAATATTCATACGTTCAGCTTGCTCATTAATGTATTTCACCTTTTCAGTGTAAATGTTTTTATAACCATTTATAAATGAGAGGTAAGATTTGGGAGTCACGTGTGCTCTTCGGCGGTATCTGAGAGTAGAACAGAAAAAAAGACCTTCCGGTGAGGCAGCAGGAATACTGTATCTCTAACTGATTCTTTGACTTGACCCTTATCCCCATTCTGGGCTTCTGTTTCCTCTTCTGGAAAACTGAGAAAGGAATCACTGTCCTACACCTCCTAGGATTTTGTGAAGATCAAAAAATAAAACAGCATACGTAAATACACTTTGTAAACTTTAATGTTCTATACAAATATTAGGGATAAGTGGTTGAAATGAATTTGTGCCGAGATCTGTTTTCATTCGCCAGATATTTGCTACACACCTCTTCCCCACTAGAAACCCAGATGAGATGAGTGGGCTTACAACGGTGAAAGCCAATCTCTCCCCTGAATTTCTGGATTATCCTTGAAATCAAGGCACACTTGATTCAAACATCCAAATCACTACGGTTTCAGTATAATAATTATATTTAACAATAGAAACAAGTAAAAGGAAAAATTTTTATACAGGAGAAACTAAAGTCAAAGAAGAGATCTTCACATACTAAAAATTCATATTTTTATATTACAGTAAGTTTATTTTATATTAAAATTTTACTTTTGGAGTTCTGAACATTAAAAAGCATTTTAAAGGACTCTGGCATATATGTGACTATTAGTAAAACATTATATAAATATCTTTTACATATCTTTTTTTATGCAGGCCATTTTTAAAGCCTTTTATTGAATTTGTTACAACTCTGCTTCTGTTTTTGGCTGCAAGGCATGTGGGATTTTATTAGCTACCCGATCAGAGATCGAACCAGCACCTCCTACGTTGGACGGCAAAATCTTAACCACTGGACTCCCAGGGAAATCCCACATTATGCATATATAATGCATTCAGAATAAACTTCTACAATAAGAGGATATTGAAAACTTTGAAAAATACACCAAATTTTCAAAACTAAAGACATGGTTTTTTGTAGCTGCACAAAAGTAAAAACTTCTCTTCACAAGTTGACAGCAGTAGAGGTGGAGTGCAAGTTAAGCAGAAAGAAAATCTTCCCAACAAAGAGAATTAATATACACAGATTTACCAAGAGAATCTGGGAGATTATCTATAACTATTTAAGAGGATGGTCCATGTACAGTTTTAAGTAAAGAAAACGACACAGGATAAACAAGTTTTTGTGAGATAGGATCCCCTACCCCTTGGAAAATCAATTAAGTGCTACCAAGACTCTCCATCTGGTCCCATTACTTCATGGCAAATAGATGGGGAAACAGTGGAAACAGTGACAGACTTTATTTTCTTGAGCTCCAAAATCACTGCAGATGGTGACTGCAGCCATGAAATTAAAAGATGCTTGCTCCTTGAAGAAAAGCTATGACCAGCCTAGACAGCATATTAAAAAACAGAGACATTACTTTGATGACAAAGGTCCATCTACTTAAAGCTATGGTTCTTTCAGTAGTCATGTATGGATGTGAGAGTTGGACTATAAAGAAGCTTAGCACTGAAGAACTGATGCTTTTGAACTGTGGTGTTGGAGAAAACTCTTGAGAGTCCCTTGGACTGCAAGGAGATCCAACCAGTCAATCTTAAAGGAAATCAGTCCTGAATACTCATTGGAAGGACCTGATGCTGAAGTTGAAGCTCTAATACTTTGGCCACCTGATGCAAAAGAACTAACTCCTTAGAAAAGACCCTGATGCTGGGAAAGATTGAAGGCAGGAGGAGAAGGGGATGACAGAGGATGAGATGGTTGCATAGCATCACTGACTCAATGGACATGAGTTTGAGTAAGCTCCAGGAGTTGGTGATGGACAGGGAGACCTGTGTGCATCCATGGGGTTGCAAAGAGTTGGACAACAACTGAGCAACTGAACTGAAGACTCTCCATGAGACAAATAGGCTTTCTGGGAGGTACTGCACTCCCTGGAAGCTCATCCATGAACCCTAAGGAAGAAGTGCTCTGTTATAGAAACCATGTTGGCCACCTTTATTTATAGCAATCATACCAGTGACTATCACACTTCGGAAAAAAACTGCTGTATTCTTGAACTGTCAACACCAGCTTTCACATCATGAACGCCAATTTCTGCTTTTAGGGACTGGACTCTTCTACTGTCAATTAAACTTCAGTTTCATAATTATTTGTCATGAAACACAGACAAGATTAAGTGATGCATATAATGATCCTTAGCATAAGGCAATAATGAAGCTTTAGGACAGTGGACTTCTTTAACCAAATAAATAATGAACTTGAATAAGAAACAAATTTTAAAGAGTTATAATGAATTATTTTAAGTCATTTCCAAAAATTAATTAAGCAAGTGAAATAAAATAATTCATTAAGTATCTGTTACTTTGAAGCCCAGAGGGAAAGGGGTAATTAAAAGTATGGACACTAGTTAATTTTAAAATCTCAATTATTTGTCATCATTTTAATACATAATCACTAAATCAAAGCGAGGGAAAAATCTAAGAGCAGCTGGGATTTTGAGCTCAATCACTGTGACGAGTGTGTTACTGGATGTTACATTTTACTCGTCTTTGGAGTGAACCTTGTGTTTCGGTAGCTGTCACGCTCACGCATCATCACTTACCTCTGGAAATAACTTTCACAGCTCTCTGAAACCATGTCGTGAAAGAGGCCCATTGTTTCTACGACTTGTCTTTTGGTGTCGCTAGAGCAGACAATACTATAGCCTGAGACGAAGTAGGAGGCCACGGCGACCAGCGCCTCCCTAGGCCAGCGACTGAACCAGTCCATGGTGCAGCCCGAGATCAAGCCCGGAAATTTCAAAGAGCGGGCACGGAACTTCTCACCAACCTAGCGACAGAAGTGTCAAAAAAGCATTATACATTTTAAAATTATATTTTCAAAAAACACAGAGGGATGATTAGTCAGGCATAGAGACCTTTTTATATTCTGAGCCAATAGCCTGACACAACACATTATTATTTAGAAATCTTCTTAGACTGCATGAATATGTAAATGAAGTGTCCAGGTGCAAGGAGGCAATAGTTCCACATTCCCTCCTTCCCTAAGACTCATTCTGCTCTAGGAGCTCCCATGTAAGAAGACACTGACATCTTCTTTGCCCATGTGCTACAAACACACAACGGAATATTACTCAGTCATAAAAAGGAATGGATTTGAGTCACTTGTAGTGAAGGAGATGAATCTACAGCCTGTTATACAGAGTGAAGTAAGTCAGAAAGAGAAAAACAAATATTGTATAGTAACACATATATAAGAACCTAGATAAACAGTACTGATGAACCTCTTTACAAGAAGAAACAGAGATGCAGAGATAGAGAATGGACTTTGTGGACACAGTGAGAGAAGGGAGAGTAGGACAAATCGAGAAAGTAGCAGTGACATGTATTCACTACCATGTAAAAGAGAGACCACCAGGGGAAGCTGCTGCACAATGCAGGGAGCCCAGCCCAGCGCGCTGTGACGGCCTAGATGGACGGGACAGGAGGTGGGTGGGAGGCTCAAGAGGATTCTTAGGCAAGAAAAAAAACAACTAAATTTGATACTTAAAATTTTAAAGAAAACTTTAAACAATCTGATATTAAAGATCTGTTCCAATAAAGGAAAAATGGATGAAAAAAAAAAAAAAGGAAACTGACAAAGCACATTGCTACAGAGAGATGACCAAGACAGTGGAAGGCCTGGAACCAGGGCAAGTGAGACCTGCAGAAGGAATGGGAGGTGTTTGGTCTAAAAAAGAAATGACTTAGGGAGTCTGCAGAAACTTTCCCCAAATATCTGAAGACCTGAATGCAGGAGAGGGATTGGATTCACTTTACAGGACAAACGAAATCACAGGTGAAGAGTCAAGAGACAAAATTCCACCATTTGTAAAGAAGACCTTTCTGGCTATTAGACTACCTAAAAATTAAGCAAGATGCCTCTAAAAATTAAGCAAGATAACTCTAACTTATAGAGTTAGTGAGTCACCTCCCCCACCCCCAAGAGCAGAACTGCCCAACAGAATTTTCTATGATGATGGAAAGGATCTATATATGTGCTTTCTATAGTATCCTAGCCACGTGCAGCTATTGAATATTTGAAATGAAGCTAGTGGGGCTGAGAAATTGGATTTTCATTTTTACTTAATTTTAACTGATCAAAAATCAAATGGCCACACATGGCTAATGGTTACAATACTGGATAGCACAGTGAGTGAGAGACATTCAAACCTACATCAGGGACATTCTAGATGGTATGAATACATTGGAGCTAAAGCTAGAAAAGACTATATCACCAAATCCCTTAAAATAAATAATTTCTGTCTCTAGGTAATCAATGTTTAGGGTATGCAATAATTGCTAATGAGTACACTCAATTTTCACTCTTTAGTATGATTTTGGTCAGTGGAGACTGGTGGTAGTCAAGAAGTAAACAAGTGTTCATTTCTGAGCAAATCATCTCATCAGAGAAGGCGAACCAAGTACATTCAAGGA
>NW_020867317.1:0-38023 GCF_003369695.1 Bos indicus x Bos taurus | reverse complement strand
GGGCTGCCGTCTCTGGGGTCGCACAGAATCGGACATGACTGAAGCGACTTAGCAGCAGCAGCAGCAGCAAGCATGTCTAAAGTCTCTCACCAAATTGGAAGTCTCCTAACTTATCTTTATTACCTTCTATGGCCTTATCTATATTGGATCTTCCATAAATACACAGATTATCAATTAATGCCATGCATTTTAATTTAATAACTTCCTGAAAAAACTCTAGAAAGTTAAGTATATTCCTGAGACCTTTCAGTATTTTCAAAATGAAACTAGTTACAAATAGGTGAAATTTAATTAACATTCTTTCAAAAACATTTAATTCGAAAAATTCAAAATGAATAATTGCCAGAAAAGAAAATATTCATAGGAGAAATTTTAAAGTGAAATCAGGCCATATTGTTTCCAAATTCAGATGAGAACTTACTATTAAAAATCTTGCACAGATTGGAAATGACTAATCAACATTAGAAAAATGAAATTGGAAGATCTGCCCTCGTACTGTTCGTGGCTAAAAATGTTTTCCTGTCCAATTTTAACAGTGTTGTTTCCAGTGTGAAAATGTCAAGGATTAGAAGTCTTACATTGGAAAAAAAAGTCATTAAGTATCTAGTCTGTGGAGGGTGATCTGGGGCAAATCCCGTGATTTCTGCCAGTCTCACCCCTTCAGAGACCAGCCTTAGCTGTCTTAAAGGATATCACATTTGAGACATATTATATAAAAGGGATATAGATATAATCTATAAAGACAGTGGTATATAATGATGATAAATTTGGATTATCTTTATAGGTCCTTCTAGCTTTAATCATCTGTGAGTCTATGATTTAGGTGTTTTTAATTTTTGTTTTCAGTTTCAAGATCCATTTGAAAACTGCAACATCTCAAGTAAATCTTCACTAGTTGCTCTTGTGCATAATGGCCAGACCTTTTTTTTCAGGCCACATATAAAACTTAATTGTCTTTGGAATTTAGTTCAACATACTTATCATCATAAAGTCTTAAGAAAATTAAAATGGTTAGAACAGTAATTGTTTTTACTGTGTTGGAGGCCCATTGTGCAGAGTTCCCACTTGCATATATCTTTGTATTAGGAAAATGCTTTTCAATGAGGAATTGCTTTTATTACAATATGATTATATAATTTCAATGGGGGAGTATTATGAGATGAAGTGGAAAGAGCACAGGATCTGCTTTTTGTATTAACTTTGCCCTCAACTAGCTACCAGCTACCTTCTTTGGGCCTTGGTCTCTTCATAAATAAAATGAGGGGGGTAGAATAAATAGTATGTTACATCTTGCTTAATCAGTCCTGAATATTCATTGGAAGGACTGATGCTGAAGCTGAAGATCCAACACTTTGGTCAACTCTTAGAAAAGACCCTGCTGGAAAGATTGAAGGCAGGAGGAGAAGGGGACTACAGAGGACGAGATGGTTGGATGGCATCACTGACTATGGACATGAGTCGAGCAAGCTCTGGGTGATGGTGAAGAACAGGGAAGCCTAGCATGCTGCAGTCCACAGAGTCGCAGAGTCAAACATGACTGAGCGGCTGAACAACAGAGTGACCCTCTGAGCTCTGAAGTTCAGTGTTTGTTCCCTGTCCATATCAGATCCACAGCTATTCAAGTGTGACTCATCATGGTGAAAAAAATCTAATCTTTATGATATTTAGAAGACCATGGGGATAAAATGTAATTGAGTTGTATTTGATTGAAAGAGCTAACCCAAACTAAGAAGTGTCATTTTCATATTTCAAAGGAGACTGATCAGTAAATAAAAGCATGTTACAGAGTTTCATAGTTATTTATCATTATTAATGTTCTGAAGAAATTCTGTTATCAATGAGTCTATTGCTAATATTAGAATACATAGATTTTAAATGGCTTAAAAGTGGGCATCTTGTGACTCTTTATGTATCCTATCATAATGAGTCTTGAATCTTGAAGAGTATTTCTGAATTCATATATACAGATGAGTATTGCTGTCTTCATAGTTGCATTGGGAGACTTAGCTCTTTTTTCGTATCACATCATTAAATATATACTACACACCTACTACTGTGCACTGATACTACCATATTAAATGGAGGCAGATTGAAAGTGCATCCTATTCTGCAAATGCTAGTTTTTTATTTTCTTAAATAACCTTCATTTCTGATCCTTAGTCTCCCTGTTCTGTAAAGCTATCAATTGGTTTATCCCCCAGACCCCACACACCATCCAGAGCTATGCCAAAGCCCTGCATCATCTTAGTCACCTCATACCACATTTAATTTCCCCTAAGATGCCTTTCGTTTAACCTGTGTAGACCCACTAGACCAATGGTTGGTTTTGCTGCTTCTGTGCCATAGAGAGGCATGGAACTCTGGTAGCATGGGGAACCCCATAACTAAGGATCCGTCCCCTTCATTCTGTCATCTATTGGCAGCTCTGAGGTCTTAGCACCTGTCAGGTACTTCACTGGTCCTGCACCTCTCTGGAATTTGTTCATCTTTTCCATATCTCTTCTATTCAATTTCAAAGAAATTTCTTTTTTTCTTAAATATACCACCTACCCAGTGTAACTAGCTTTCTCTCTTTCTGAACTTTGTTGTTTTTTTGTAACTAAAAGATATAAAAGTGGTTGTAGAAAGTTTTTTCTTTCTTTGTGCAAAAATCCTGGAAGAGATTCATGTTGATATAAGGCAAAAGCAATACAGTATGTAAAGTTAAAAAATAAAATAAAAATAAAAAAAAAAAAGGGTTAAAAAAAAAAAAGAACCTGCATTCTAAAGCTCTAGATACCTAGGTGTCTTTGAAACAGGAGAAGAGGAACAGAGATGGTGGGGAGAGAGAGAGAAGGAGGGGGGAGGGGGAAGGAGGTGGGAAGAGAGAGAGATGCATAAAATGGATTTTCAAGAGCCTAAGTTCCAGTGGGAATGAGTCATCTATAAACAATAAATTTTTCTTGTATTTTTTTATAAAGCCATCTCGGATCATTTACTTTTTTTTTTTTTCTTATTTTTGTTTTGTTCCTTCCCTTTTTCTCTTTCTTTATTTCTTTCAGAAAGAGCACAGAAATCAGAGATGGGAGCCCTTGTTTAGGATTCTCTTTCCCTCACTTACTAGTAATATGATCTTAGTCAAATGATATTTTTTCTCTGAACCTGAGTTTTCTGTTTGCAAAAATGTGGATAATGCCACTTTTCCATACTCCTTTACCGACTTTTGCTAGACCAAGTAGGAAAACATTAATGCTTGGAAAGCCATAAAACAGTGTGCAGATAGATAGACTTTATTGATTTAATGCATTAGTCAGAGTGTTTAGGAGCCAGATACACCTGTATTCAGCTGTTGCATTATCCATTTATTAGCTTAGTGGTAATTTTAGTTTCTGTGTAGAAAACTTACTACACCTATAGGGTCTGTAAGGAAGAAATAAGATAATCTTAAATTTCAAGATAAATAAGGATATGTTTCATTCCACTCTAGATGAAGAATTTGAAACTTAGGCAGTTAAAATGATTTGGTCAGGGTTATGCTGGTATTAAATGAAATTACCAGGAAAAATTCTTGGTATCAATATGGGTTGGTTTTTTAGATAAATTATATCAGGTAATTCAAAGAAGAATTCCATATGTTTGTAGCATAAACATTTGCATATGTGTACAGTTGAGATTTGTAAAAATATTATTTGGAAACATTCAGATTTTTGTTCTTGTACATTTGTTAAGCAAAGAAAAATTGTCCAGTTTCCTTATTTTATTATCAAATTGTACAAATTTAAAAAATGTAATCGCATGTGGAAAAACTAATTGCTCCCTTTTTCAGGTTGTAGTGCTGGGTAGCTCACAAGGCCTAGATGTCACTTATAATTTTTTGATGGGAATTGTGTATTAGAATTTTTAAAATGAAATTTGATGGCTCCACTCACCTATTAACCCAAGACAATATGGTAGGGTTCAGTTCTCATTTCATAAATCCCATTTGTCTCCTATTTCATCCTTTGTGTTACACTTGACTGGTAATAGTAGATTATGTTTTTACTATGAAAATTTCCTTGATTGTCAGTATATCACCAAGGGCATAATCCATGATAGATTAAAAAATAATCATGTAAATTATAATCATCCCTCACATTTTCCAGAATATTTTTTTATAATGAGAATTTTTCTTTTTAAATATTGATGGGGGCTTTCCTGGCTTGAGAGAAGGCAATCATGTCTTCAAAATTACTTTATCTGATATACTCTTCGTTTAACCTAGGGTTATATAGGATTTGATATTAGGATTAACAAGAAAGCATGACCACAATTCAGCTACTTGGTTCATGTATATAACTTTTCCAAGCCTAGAACAGTTCTCTGTTTAAATCATGCTAAACCGCTAGCCAATTTAAAACTGAGGTGAACTATGGTGGGAGATTTTTACTTTTTCATAGATGTATAAAATAAGTATACAGCCTGGGAGAGGAAATACTCAATCGTGAGATTTAAAGCTAACAGCCATTAAAACAATAAGACTTCAAGTATTGTTTTAAAGTTACTGTTTAAAAAGGTGAAAAATATATGTAGCCATACCTTTCGTGCTGATAGTTATAGCAGTGCAAGGTTAAGTTATGCTAAAAATTTATGTTAAAAAGCAGTGCCTGTACCTTTTCATCAACATTTACATCTGATGTAATGCTTTAAATACCTCCTCTTCTCAATTTTCGTCAGAAAGACTTCCTCCATATTATTCTTTGAATAGTAGGCAAACTTTTCTGAGGACATGATTGGAAAACAGGACTCAGCATGGTAGCTTGTAGCAAAAAAAAAAAAAATCAAAGCATAATTGTGCCTGGTCTCTGGCCACTCTCCCTGGAAAAAGTTTATAATATTCAGGACAGAGAAATGTCCAGATCCATTATAGGAATTCCTTTGTGCAATGTACACATGAACTTTTAAAAAAGTTTTATGTTTAAACATTTTTAACAGTCTGACTTCTAGTGTATGTTGTTATAATATTCAGTATTATTGGAATAATTGTTTTTATTTTCATCATATCAGTGAAATTTATTGAGAGTGCATTAAACTAAAGAACATAACTTTCAGAGGATGTGTTGAGAGTATCTTGACTTCCAAATTAACTACAATTCAACAACCTTGTTCACATATATATTTCTTATGCTCCAGGCCTGATTTCTTCCCACTTGGCCTTTTTGTTTTTTAATTGAAGTATAGTTGATTTACAATGTTATGCTAATCTCTGTTATACAGCAAAGTGACTCAGTTTTACACACACACACAAACGCACACATATCTATCTATATATAAATATATAAATATTTATAATCTTTTTTTAATATTCTTTTCCATTGTGGTCCTGGTCTAATTTCTAGTTTCTTGAACTCTCAGCTGGCTTTTTTTTAGTGCGGCTAAATAAAAATAGCTAAGAAATAGATTGAGATCCAGTTAACTTCATTAACTGGATCTTGAATGATTCAAGCATTTAAAAGTATGTACCCCTGTATATTGTATCCTGTTGTCCTGGTAAATCTTTTACTTCAAAATTGTTTTGGCCACTTCCTAGAAGTTTGGGGCTCCCCTGGTGGCTCAAACAGTAAGGAATCTGCCTGCAATGCAGGAGATCTGAATTCAAACCCTAGATCAGGGAATGACTACCCATTCCAGTATTCTTGCCTGAAGAATTCTATGGACAGAGAAGCCTGACAGGATACAGTCCATGGGTTCGCAAAGAGTTAGACACGACTGAGCGACTTTCACTTTAAATGAGAAGTTATGTGTCACCTTACCAATTAGGTAGATATTGGGATATCTTCTTCTAACCTTCTTTTTCTTTCTAAACTCTGGAAAAGTCTAGACACAGTGGAATTTTAAGTGACATTTCCAGGGCAATATAGCTCCTTAGTGGCAAAGATAGAATTTATCACAGATGTTTTGACTTAAGCCCTGGGCTTTTTCCTGGTCTAATTTGTTAATTAAATATTTGTCCTATGACTACTGTTAGGTATAATCTCTCTCTCTCCTTGAATATCTTTATGCTTAATATGAAGTGTTTAGAGAAACTGTGATAAAGTGAGTCACGCCAATTGTAAACTGTTTGCAAATGATGAGAAATGTTGGAAATATTTTTAGCCAGGAGCTTGAAAGCATTGAAAACTAGCAGCACAACACAATGGCCAGTATGACCTCATGGGAGGAAATGTAAATTTGTCATGAACTGGCCAGCCTATGACAAAATTATTATTTTGTTGATACTCTGACAAATTCTTTTGCACTGATCAGTCATAATTGATCCAAACTTTATGTAAAATAAATTGAACTCTAGGCAAAAATAAATATATTAATAATAGTATAATTATTTTTCTATTTGCTATCAAATCTTAAAAGCATTGTGTGTGTTTAGAAAATAAAGTAAGCTGGCAGAATAAATTTTGTTCTTACTAAGTGGTAATTTTCTCTTTCTGTGTTGGCTAGGTTTTCCTAGATATGACATTTGGTTCAGGAGGACACACAAGAGCCATTCTACAGAAGGAGCCAGATATTACTCTGTATGCATTAGACAGAGACCCCAACAGCATATGCAATAGCTGAACAGCTTTCAGAATTGTACCCGTAAGTAATACTCCTGTATAGACATTTAATTTTGTTGCTCAGTATCAGTTTCTTGGTTTACTGTTTGGAATTTGTTTTCCCTTGTATGATGTTATATTTAATGAAATATTTCCTCCCTTTTTATACAAAAATAATTGATGTAAGTGATATTTTTAGCACCACTTAAAAATATTACTGCATTTATCCTTTGTAAATAAGTATAAATGCAAAAATTATTTTTGGCAGATATTTGAAGATGTGTTGAAATCCATCCTTCAATAGTATTTTGCCAGATAACCCATACTTTAAAAACATTTTAAAAAATATTTTATTTATAGTTTCTAAGAATTTAGTGGAGTAAATAAGTATGTAAAAATTCTGTAGAATTCATGAAGTTACATACATCAATGTAATGCAATTTTCTTTGAAATCTTTTGGCAGTTCACAAATAAATTTAGACCTTCTATCCCTCTGTCAAAAATAGTGAGCATTTATGGTAGAACTTGAAAAAAAATTTAAGGTTATTGTCTTTATAAGTCATAAAAGCATTTTCCTTTAGAGAAAAACATTTGAATCAATGAGTTATGTCCTTTGCCATGTTGCCAATCAGGCTGTAAAAGACAAATATCCTGGAATTTAGATGGCCATCTCCAAATATGTAAAGGGCTCTTTCTGTAATGGGGAGTTGTTCTCTTCTGCTAAGCTCCAGAGACTGAAAAAAAAAAAAAAAAATAGATGAAAATTTTAGAGGTAAATTGTGACTGGACATAGAGTTTTTACGAGTTGTAGCTGTCCAACAATGAAAAGGTCTCTGGTGAAGTAGCGAAAGTAAGACCATGGAAAGGTTTAATCACAGGCTAAAGTTAGAAAGTTGGATTGCAAATCTAGAAGAGTCTTTTCAACCTCTCTCAGGTCCCAGACTCTTTGCAAATCTAGGTGATCACATCTTCCCAATATAAATATAGGTAAATAAATATACCTAGATTTTTGTTTGCAAGATCACAGTGTTTGTGAAGTCCCTAGAAACCTATTTGACCCCAGGTTTCCTTATTTCTAACAGAAATATGATGGTGAGTTTTTATGGCACAGTATTTTTTTTTAATCATTCTTTCATTTTAAGCAAAGTAACTTAAAATGCACCATCTTGAAGTCTTGTACTGGAGCATTCATATTTGTGAAACTTTTTAGGAGTTTACTTGATTATGATCTGAATATTTATAGAATGAATATAGGTCTCCATTATATATCACTAGCATAGACAGCCTGGTTCTCTTAGATATTATTGTTTCTAACAGTGGTGATTCCCAAGGTCTCTTATTCTTCCAGACCCTCTAATTTCTTAAATGGAATCTCAAGACTGTATTCTTTTTGCAGTTTACAAATGTGGAAACTATTAGCTATGCCTATTAGCTTGCTAAAAGGCACATATGACTTAATAGTTACAGAGATGGGATGTATATTTTGCCCATCACCCAATAATCTCATTTTATTAAATTATAGTACCTTATCTCAAATTTTATTGAGGTTTTTTTTTTTGGTTCATCCACAAAGTAATTCCCTTTAAAAAATTAAACAACAAAAAGATAAATCAAAATAAAGCAGAAAGAGATAATTCAGCTCAGTTCACTTCAGTCACTCAATGGTGTCCAACTCTTTGCGACCCCATGGACTGCAGCATGCCAGGTTTTCCTGTCCATCACCAACTCCCAGAACTTGCTCAAGCTCATGTCCATTGAGTCGGTGATGCCATCCAACCATCTCGTCCTCTGTTGTCCCCTTCTCCTCCTGCCTTCAGTCTTTCCCAGCATCAGGGTCTTTCCAATGTCAGTTCTTTGCAACAGGTGACCAAAGTATTGGAGCTTCCGCATCAGTTCTTCCAGTGAATATTCAGGGTTCATCTCCCTGCAGTCCAAGGGACTGTCAAGTCTTCTCCAACACCACAGTTCAAAAGCATCAATTCTTCGGTGCTCAACTTTATGGTTCAGCTCTCACATCCATACATGACTACTGGAAAAAACCATAGCTTGGACTAGACGGAGTTTTGTTGGCAAAGTAATGTCTCTGCTTTTTAATATGCTGTCTAGGTTGGTCATAGCTTTTCTTTCAAGGAGCAAGTGTCTTTTAAGTTCATGGCTGTAGTCACCATCTGCAGTGATTTTGGAGCCCAAGAAAATAAAGTCTGTCATTGTTTCCCCATCTATTTGCCATGAAGTGATGGGACCAGATGCCATGATTTTAGTTTTTTAAATGTTTGAGCTTTAAGCCAACTTTTTCACTCTCCTCTTTCACTTTCATCAAGAGGCTCTTTAGTTCCGCTTCACTTTCTGCCTTAAGGGTGGTGTCATCTGCCTAGCTGAGGTTATTGATATGTATCCCGGCAATCTTGATTCCAGCTTGTGCTTCTTCCAGCTCAGTGTTTCTCATGATATAGTCTGCATGCTGCTGCTGCTGCTGCTGCTGCTGCTAAGTCTCTTCAGTCGTGTCCGACTCTGTGCAACCCCATAGACAGCAGCCCACCAGGCTCCCCCATCCCTGGATTCTCCAGGCAAGAACACTGGAGTGGGTTGCCATTTCCTTCTCCAATGCATGAAAGTGAAAAGTGAAAGTGAAGTCGCTTAGTCGTGTCTGACTCTTCACGACCCCATAGACTGCAGCCTACCAGGCTCCTCTGCCCATGGGATTTCCAGGCAAGAGTACTGGGGTGGGGTGCCATTGCCTTCTCCGTTACTCTGCATAGCCATGGCCTAATAGGATTAAATTCAAGAATACAAGTATGGCTTCATGTCATACAGTCAATGACAGGTTGATAAGTATCACAAGAATCAAATAGCTGTTGTGATTAAAATGTCAAACACTTTTAGATGTAAGCAGGGCATCTCTCAGGCTTCCCTGGTAGCTCAGCTGGTAAAGAATCTGCCTGCAGTGCAGAAGACCTACGTTTGACCCTTGGGTAGGGAAGATCCCCTGGAGGAGGGCATGGCAACCTACTCCAGTATTCTTGCCTGGAGAATTGCCATGGACAGAGGAGCCTGGCGGGCTACAGTTTATGGGGTCACAAAGAGTTGGACACAATTGAGCGACTAAGCACAGCACAACACAGGGTCTCTCTGACTTGAGGCCCTTATGACCTGCACGTGCCATTTCACAAATTCTTTCAGTGTAAAGATATTCAGTATGCCAAGGTGCCATAGTCTAAGATAACTTTTCCTGAACCCTATTAATATTTATCAAATAGAGTTCTCTCAAAATCGATAAGACAACAAATTCCAATTTCAAAAGTAGACTAATAATAGAAGGGTCAATCACTAAACATCAGTGTGTGAAAAGATGCTCCACAAAAGTAGCCGTGAAAAGGGAAATGAAATTAAAATAATACTGGTATAAAACTTTATACGTAGTAAACTGGAAGACAGTAGTTTTAAAAATGAGGATATGGGGGAAAGGATTCTTATTTTTCATGGGTATCTTTTAATATTAAAAAATAAATAAGCTGCTTAGAATCTATTACATCTAAATAAAAGAAGCAGTATCTAAAGAAACATATCCATAGGCTTATTACAGACTTTGTGTATGCATTTTTGTATGTCTAATCATAGAGAACTTGAGAAAGAAGAAATTAATAGTAGAGAGAGGTACAGAGAAAAGGAAAGTAATAGTTAAGAAAAACAAGAACAGATAAATGATCACCATCCCTGCATAACTATGTAAAGTAGAAAAAGCTAAGTGATACTATATATTATTTATAAATATATATCTCCAATTATAGTTATAGTATAAAATGTACATAATGAAGATAAACACACATTTGGGCTAGGGATTACTTCTGGGATAATGGATAAATGGGTGGATGGTTGGTTGGAAGGATGGACAGATGAGATAAATTGATCATATTCTTAAAAATACATCTATAATTACAACATATAGTAAAGTATGCAAAACGGAAACATTCTGTCATTTCAATGTGCATATCTTTTGAGGAATTAATTTCTTTCTCTCTTTTATTTATTTATTTTGCTGTTGTCAAAGAGTAGCCTATGCTTCTTAAAAATCCCAAGTTCTTCACTCTGTTAAAACTAAGTCAAAAATAGAAACTCACATTTTCACACACACACAAAAACAAACAAACAAAAAAAAACTAAGCAATTCACAGGAAAGCTGAATTTTAGGCTAACTCATTTTAGCACTTTCAGAAAAGATGACATGTCAGATCACCTGTTGTTTGAAAACTGAAACTTTTCCCTTGCCTCTGAGGACTGTACAAGAGGAAACACATTAAAATTGGAGCATTGGGGTGGTAGCTGACTTTTACCACAGTGGAAGATGGATGTTGGAAGACAGTTGTTTTTAAACATTTTTTTTTTTCTGAATTTAGAGTTAATATGTGCTCTGCATATTGAGTTTAGAGAATATAGACATGTATAAAGAAAATAAAAATTATAATTGATTGCATCATTTGACTGTAGGTAAGGTCCGTCTAGTCAAGGCTATGGTTTTTCCTGTGGTCATGTATGGATGTGAGAGTTGGACTGTGAAGAAAGCTGAGTGCCGAAGAATTGATGCTTTTGAACTGTGGTGTTGGAGAAGACTCTTGAGAGTCCGTTGGACTGCAAGGAGATCCAGCCAGTCCATTCTGAAGGAGATCAGCCCTGGGATTTCTTTGGAAGGAGTGATGCTAAAGCTGAAACTCCAGTGCTTTGGCCACCTCATGCGAAGAGTTGACTCATTGGAAAAGACTCTGATGCTGGGAGGGATTGGGGGCAGGAGGAGAAGGGGACGAGAGAGGATGAGATGGCTGGATGGCATCACTGACTTGATGGACGTGAGTCTGAGTGAACTCTGGGAGTTGGTGATGGACAGGGAGGCCTGACGTGCTGCGATTCTTGGGGTTGCAAAGAGTTGGACACGACTGAGCGACTGGACTGAACTGAACTGAAAGGAGTTACTGAGCAACTGAACTGAACTGAATTGAAAGGAGTTATGGTGCTTCCCGGCTTGCTCAGTGGTAGAGAATCCACCTGCCAATGCAGGAGATGCAGGTTCAATCCCTGGCTCTAGAAGATCCTTCAGGAGGAAATAGCAACCCACTCCAATATTCTTCTGTGGAAAATCCACTAGACAGAGGAGCCTGGCAGACTACAGTCTAGGAGTCACCAAGAGTCAGACATAAATTAGTGACTAACAAACAACAACAACAACAAAAACTAAATTATAAAAATACAACAAGCTGTTGCATTCAATAGTTTGTAAAAGTAGATATTCTTATTGGGGTAAATGTATATAGAAAAGTACACAGAAAAAAATTAAACTCACTTGTTAAACTACCACCTAAGTAGTAATGATTTTGTATATTTCATTCCACCTTTTTAATTGCTAGTGTTTCATTATATGTATTATTTCTTTTGTGAACTTTTGGTTTTTTTTTTTTTTTGCTTTTTATACCTTTAAAGCTTTGAATATCTTGGCCACGTTTAAAAACCATTTTGATGAATTGTAGTAAATACATAATAAAGTATTGACATCTTTACTCTGCATCCCAATCCAGAAGCATGATATATTTTTCCACAGATCACAGTATTTGTGTTTCTGACTAATATTTTTTCTTAATTAAAATGACAAAGTACAGAAAAGTGCTGAGAAGTAAATTAAAATAATTCATAGTCCATGACCACCAAAATAAGCAGCAACTTAGTTTACTAGAATTCTAATATAGTCTTATCTTGATCCATATTACTGCTATTCTAAGTCTTTCTGTACTATTTTATTTTAGGTGTATTTCCATTAAACAACAAATACCAGATGTACTTTGTGTAAACAAATCTGAGCATATTTTCTGTAAAGGGTAATTAAATCAGGAGAAGCTTACTCTTTCTATGTCATCTTGTCTTACACTTTCTATTTTTGTGTTTTATTGAAATTTTCTTCAGCATTTACATTTTCTCTTGTCCATTGTCAATGTATATATATTTGTCTTTGCCTTTTCTCTAGCTATTTTGACAACAATTAAATTTTTTTTTCAATTTACTACTGACTGATGTCAATATTTTTTAAGATTCAGTTCAGTTCAGTTCAGTCACTCATTTGTGTCTGACTCTGCGACCCCATGGACACCAGCACACCAGGCCTCCCTGTCCATCGCCAACTCCTGGAGTTTACTCAAACTCATGTCCATTGAGTCAGTGATGCCATCCAGCCATCTCCTCCTCTGTCGTCCCCTTCTCCTCCTGCCTTCAATCTTTCCCAGCATCAGGGTCTTTTCAAATGAGACAGTTCTTCACATCAGGTGGCCAAAATATTGAAGTTTCAACTTCAGCATCAGTCCTGCCAATGAATATTCAGGACTGATTTCCTTTAGGATGGACTAGTTGGATCTCCTTACAGTCCAAGGGACTCTCAAGAGTCTTCTCCAAAACCACAGTTTAAAAACATCAGTTCTTCAGCGCACAGCTTTCTTTATAGCCGAACTCTCACATACACATGTGACTACTGGAAAAACCATAGCTTTGACTAGATGGACTTTTGTTGGCAAAGTAATGTCTCTGCTTTTTAGTATGCTGTCTAGGTTGGTCATAACTTTTCTTCCAAGGAATAATTGTCTTTTAATTTCATGGCTATAGTCACCATCTGCAGTGATTTTGGAGCCCAAGAAAATAGTCTGTTATTGTTTCTACTGTTTGCCCATCTATTTGCCATGAAGTGATGGGACCAAATACTGTGATCTTAGTTTTCTGTTGTTGAGTTTTAAGCCAACTTTTTAACTCTCCTCTTTAACTTTCAACAAGAGGCTCTTTATTATTATTTTTTTTTCAAGAGGCTCTTTAGTTCTTCTTCACATTTTGCCATAATGGTGGTGTCATCTGCATATCTGAGGTTACTGATATTTCTCCTGGCAATCTTGATTCCAGCTTGTGCTTCATCTAGCATAGCGTTTCTCATGATGTACTCTGCATGTAAGTTAAATAAGCAGGGTGACAATATACAGCATTGATGTTCTCTTTTCCTTATTTGAACCAGTCTGTTGTTCCATGTCCAGTTCTAACTGTTGCTTCCTGACTTGCATAAGATTTCTCAAGAGGCAGGTCAGGTGGTCTGGTATTCCTATCTCTTTCAGAATTTTCCACAGTTTGTTGTGATCCATACGGTCAAAGGCTTTGGTATAGTCGGTAAAGCAGAAATAGATGTTTTTCTGGAACTGTCTTGCTTTTTCGATGATCCAACAGATGTTGGCCATTTGATCTCTGGTTCTTCTGCCTTTTCTAAATCCAGTTTGAACATCTGAACATTCACGGTTCATGTACTGTTGAAGCCTGGCTTGGAGAATTTTGAGCATTACTTTACCAGCATTGGTCAGACAGGAGATGGCAAGAGTGAACATCAACATTTTAGGAATCAGCAAACTAAAATCGACTGCAATGGTGAATTTAACTCAGATGACCATTATAGCTACTACTGTGGGCAAGAATTCCTTAGAAGAAATGGAGTAGCCATCATAGTCAACAAAACAGTCTGAAATGCAGTACTTGGACGTAGTCTCAAAAGTGACAGAATGATCTCTGTTCATTTCCAAGGCAAACCATTTAATATCACAGTAATCCAAGTCTGTGCCCCAACCAGTAATGCTGAAGAAGCTGAACTTGTACAGTTCTATGAAGACATACAAGACCTTCTAGAACTAACACCCAAAAAAGATGTCCTTTCATGATAGGAGACTGCACATTTTTTAGGATTAAAGTACTTAAACATTGTTTATTGTTAACTATGCAAAAAGAAACATTTATTGGTTAACCACCCCAGGTAAAGTGAGAACTTACTAGTCTAATTTTTGCTTCCTGTTCTTTTCCTAGATCATGGCTTTTAAAATATTATTTTGGCTTTTAAACATTAATATCTACTATTATGATAATTATCAGATTGCATGTGCATTGTTTGGCAGTAATATCTAAAATTAATTATACGTAAATTGACTTTATTCATTTTAATGCATCCAACTAATCTTTTTATAATGCTGTAAATTCCATTTTGAGTTCTTTATATAGGCTCAGTTCTCTACCAATTGATTACATCTTAGTTTTTCTATAAATTTGCAAAAGGGAAACATCTGTGTATTTGTTTCCCTGAGACTGTGTTACTAATGCTTTCTTACATGGGTAATAGTTTATTTAGTGTAACACTTTGGAAGTTGTGTAGATACTAGTCTTTTTTGGTTAGTTTCTTGCTTGTAGTGTTGTTTGTCTAATCTTACCTTTGATAAGAGATATTAATATTTTTCCTATATTCTCACATCCTTGAGGAGCATTATGTTATTAATAGTATTTGAACTTCCAGTGTTTTGTTTGTTTTCAGAAAAAATAAGTATCAGTAACTGGATTTTTGTGTGGTTTGTTCTATGATCATTAACTTGGAAGGTTACAGGTGTATTTACTTACAGGATGTGATCTCTTCTAAATTATGCATATCATCTGTTCAAGTTGTGTAGTCTGTTCTGTAGCACTTGAATTTTACCATTTACCTTCTTGGCCAACGTTTCTTATTTTTCATTAAATTTGAACAGGATATCCTGGCAAAGGCAGGTTTTGGCTTCAGGCTCACTGCTTGGGTTCTTGCTACCACACTATTTTATATATACCTGTAAATATATAAAACAGCAATTCAGTCACATTCAGTAGCAGAGTCCAAACTCAATCCCAGGCATTTTGTCTCCAGGACCAATGTAAAAATCACGTGAAAGAAATATACTGTCTTCTTAAATAACCCTATCTACCTAAAATTTAGAGTGCAAGGATAAGATATGAGACACAGTTATTATTAATCTTACTAACCAGAAGAAGTTAGTTATGCTATGATTGTCAAAGTGAAAGAATTTTTATAAATATAAACAAGCATTAAAAAAAGACAACTTGGAAAAATTAACTAGATCTTTTTGAACTGTTGATGATGGTATGTCACCTCTTCAGTCTTTTTGGTAATATAAACATTACCAAAATAGAATCTTGCATTTTGCCCCACTGGATACTTTTAAATATAACCTTTATGTAAGGGATATCAATCTTTACAAGGTGTTTTAGGAAATGAAAGTACTTGACTGTCTGGTTTACTAAACGTTCAGTTCTGAAGCCTGGAGAAAAACATACATTGTACTAAGTAACTTTCAGGCAATCTGACAGTTCTAATGGTTTCAAGAGGATTAGGAAATATAGTCCATGCCTTCACAGAGTTTTGTTGTTGTTTAGTTGTTAAGTCATGTCCAACTTTTTCTGACCCCATGGATTGTAGCCTGCCTGGCCCCTCTGTCCATTACAATGAAGCAAAACAGATAGCACACAAATAATTCCACTATTTGTAATTTAAAGATAATTGTTTTTATGTCTTAGAATGAATATAGTATGTTTTAAGAGAAATATGAGTACAGTATGTTCTGAGAGTGATATGTTCTTATCTAGTCTAGAACATCTTGAAAGGCCACCTGAGTATGTGCATTTAAGTCAGAATCTGAAGTAGTGACTGGTAGCTAAGTAAAGAGTGGGGGGTGGTGAAGAAGGAGGGAGCATTTGTAGTTTTGAGAACAGAATATTTAAAGATCTTCAGCAGGAAAGAGACTGTTATATTACTGAAGGGACTGTAAAGTGAACAGTGTGAGTGGATGATAGTAAGTGGCTAGAGAAGTAAGCTAGTGCCAAACCATAGGACCTGATTAAAGCTTTTAAATTTTAACAGCAATGAATGGGCAGCAGTGAAAGAAAGAACTGATATAATCATATTTGCTTTAAGAGATTATTCTGCCTGCTGAATGAAGACTGGGTTGGAGAAGGGTAAAACTGAAATGAATTCAGTAAGACTGGCACAGTGGTAAAGAATCCACCTGCCAGTGCAGGGGTCACAGGAGACGTGGATTCTGTCCCTGTGTTGGGAAGACCCTCTGGAGTAGAAAATGGCAACCCAGTCCAGTATACTTGCCTGGAAAATTCCATACAAAGAGGCGCCTGGTGGGCTACAGTCCATCTGGTCACAAAGAGTTGGACACGACTGAGAAACTGAGCTCACACTGAGACCATTTAGAAGGCTAGGAATTGCCACTCTACCTGGAAGCTGATGGTGATTGAGACTTATAGAGTTTTTTTCCCTTATCTTCCTATTAAAATTTTGCTTTGCTTTAATGATCCCTAGCATCCCATTCCCATTTTGATAGCATTCTAAAAATAATTCATTCCAAAGTAAAATTATGTTGCATGCTTACAGGTGAAACTGATGTTAATATTGTGGCACTAAATTTTAAAAGACCCTTCAAGTATTCCCACTTCTGTGACTTGACCAATATAAGGAAGAAGAAAAAGGATAAGTACATTCAGTCCTGCCATTTTCCTAATTCCTGCCGAGTATTTGCATTCTCACTGAAGACTTTCAGTAGTTTTAATTCCTCCAGAATCTGCTCCACCTCTTGTCACTCTGGGAGAATGGCATCAGCCAGGAAACAGTCATTCAATTGTTGAGTGAGTGGGCCCAGGCAGTAGTCTTCTTGAACTATTTCCTTTCGCTCACCCCTTGTGTGTAATCAGCAGTGAGGGTCATTTAGTTCTCCCTCAAGTCTTGGTAACTTAAATATTTAACCTCTGTTTTTCTTCTTATTATAAAGTTCTACAGCCAGACTGCTTCTTCTTTTTTTTTTTTTTTATCACAGCTCTAATTTTCTCACTGAAAAACTGGATAAATTACTTGACCTCTCTGTTTCTTAGTTTTCTCCTCTTTAAAATAGGGATAATAATAGTATCTATTTCCTGGGAATGTTGTGAGGATTAGACTTAGATAGTATAGTGTATTCTTTTAGAGAATACATGAAACCATTTTTTGGGGTCTTAGTCAACATTTTATGGAGTGGAATGGAATAGAATAGAAAATATATTACATAATGGAAGTTAAGTATCATTTCCATGTATGTGTGTTTGTGTGTATGGGCTTCCCAAGTGGTGCTCGTGATAAAGAACCCGCCTACCAGTGCAGGTAGATGCAAGATACATGGGTTCGATCCCTGGGTCAGGAAGATCCCCTGGAATAGGAAATGGCAACCCACTCCAGTATTCTTTCCTAGGAACTCCCACGGAGAGGAGCCTGCTGTCCATAAGGTTGCACAGAGTCGGACATGACTGACGCAACTTAGCACACACATGCATATATGCATATTTTATATTTTTGTATATGGGATTTCAGTTGAATCATATTTCTATGTATCTTGATCAAAAAATTTTTAAAAACTACCTATCCTAATATGGCTCTGTTCTACATATTTGTTCACATTGTGTACTAAATGTTCATTGAAGACAGAAATACATTTGTCTAATGTATGTTCATACCCCTAGAACCTAGGTCTGCTTGGAATATATTAATATGTGTAAGCTAGTAAGTTTTTATGATTCAAACAAAACACAAACCAATGTGTAGATGACAGTTACACTTTCCAGGATCCTGTTGCCTGGAAATCCCAATTGGCCTGGAGAATTGGAAGCCCCTGAAAACTGCCTTCTCTTAACCTGTACTTTGCTTGACTGTTTTGCAATGAATGAAACAGATGTGAAATGTAGACACTGACTGTGAACAAAGGACATATAGTTGGGGAGTGGAATTGAGTTTCAGAGTAAGAGATGTCTGTAGTCAAAATATTTACAGTGTATACTGCTGAATTGTATACTTTCAAAGGGTGAATATTACAGTAAGTGAGTTGCATCTCAATTTTTAAAATTATGATTGCTTTTAGATTTAGATCTTTTAATTTAGATTTTTATGAGATAAGTGCCTTATGGCAGAAAGCAAAGAAGAACTAAAGAACCTCTTGAAAGTGAAAGAGGAGTGAAAAAGGTGGCTTAAAACACAACATTCAGACTAAGATCATGGCATCTGGTCCCATCACTTCATGGCAAATAGATGGGGAAACAGTGGAAACAGTGACAGACTTTATTTTTGGGGGTTCCAAAATCACTGCAGATGGTGACTGCAGCCATAAAATTAAAAGATGCTTGCTCCTTGGAAGAAAAGCTATGACCAACCTAGACAGCATATTAAAAAGCAGAGACATTACTTTGCCAACAAAGATCTGTCTAGTCAAGGTTATGGTTTTTCCAGTAGTCATGTATGGTTGTGAGAGTTGGACTACAAAGAAAGCTGAGCACCAAAGAACTGATGCTTTTGAACTGTGGTGTTGGAGAAGACTCTTGAGAGTTCCTTGGACTGCAAGGAGATCCAACCAGTCTATCCTAAAGAAAATCAGTCCTGAATATTCATTGGAAGGACTGATGATGAAGTTGAAGTTCCAATATTTTGGCTACTTGATGCGAAGAGCTGACTCATTTGAAAAGACCCTGATGTTGGGAAAGATTGAAGGCAGGGAGAGAAGGGGACGACAGAGGAGGAGATGGTTGGATGGCATCACTGACTCAATGGACATGAGTTTGAGTAAACTCTGGGAGTTGGTGCTGGACAGGGAGGCCTGGCGTGCTGCGGTCCATGGGGTCACAGAGAGTTGGACACAACTGAGCGAATGAACTGAACTGAACTGACATAACTAAAACATTTTAATCAAATAATTAAAAAATTTATAGTATATGAAAGTAATTTAACTTTTCTTCTTATTGGGGATTATGATAGTATCTTAGAAAAGGGATGATGGACAGGCTCAAAAAGGTATTTTATCCTAGATTTACTAAATGGACTGCTTTTCTCAGTTTTCTTTGTCAATCCTTACTCTTCTGATTTACTACCAGTTGTGCTAAATACTCTCCATTTGTCTTTAGATCTCCTCTCTGCCCTTGATCCCAGGAAGATGACTTTTACAGATATATCAACATTTGTTTCCTGACTTCTGACTGGGTTCAGCAAATTAGTGAAAGGGGCAGAAAATCAGAACACAGAGGAGATAAGGTCTGAGTGTGTCTTAGCAGTGACCACATTCGTCTTCAGACTTCATTGTTCACAGGCCTCTTCTACTACGTAACTGCTCTGGCTCTTGAGAATTTCAGTCACTGCTTTTCGCCCTTGACTCTTCACCTCTTAGCTTTAGGATACTTCTCACATCCTTTTTTGTCTCTCCTTAATTTAGTCATGTGTTTGTAAATAGTCTCTTTATTAAACTTTTCAGTTACCCTGCTTGGATGGTTTTTCTTTTTTTTTTTCCTTGCCAGAGCCTTGGTGGACTCACAAGATCTATGAACCTTCTTTGTCTCTATCTGGATCCTTCCCCCTTGAACTCTTCTGGATATGACATATGACAGATATCCAACTATATCCAGATATGTACTGCTGGAAAAGCAGTCTGGATTTTGGAATCAAACACTCCTGTTTTGGAGTCTTAGTTCTGCCTCTTTCCAGCTGGATTTAAAAAGCGTGACTTAAGGTTTCTGAGTTTTTATTCTCATCTGTAAAATGAGTTCCTACTCACACACACCTCATGGTGTGTTATGAGGATTAACTAAAATTATGTAATTAAATACTTTTGCATAAAATTTATAAATATTAGCTATGTTTCCCAGGTGGCTCAGAGATTAGAGCATCTGCGTGCAATGTGGGAGACCTGGGTTCGATCCCTGGGTCGGGAAGATCCCCTGGAGAAGGAAGTGGCAACCCACTCCAGTATTCTTACCTGGAGAATCCCATGGATGGAGGAGCCTGGTGAGCTACAGTCCATGGGGTCGCAAAGAGTTGGACACGACTGAGCGACTTCACTTACTTACTTATGGTTTCTTTGTTATAATAATTATTATAGAAGACAGTATTATTGTCATTGTTCAGTCATGTCTGACTCTTTGTGACCCCATGGTCTAAAGCAGGCCAGCCTCCCTGTCCTTCACCATCTCCCGAAGTTTGCCTAAGTTCATGATCACTAAATCAGTGATGCCGTCCAGCCATCTCATCCTCTGACACCTTCTTTTCCTTCTGCTCTCCATCTTTCTCAGCTTCAGGCAGTTTTCCTGTGAGTTGTCTGTTTGCATCAGATGACAAAATACTGGAGCCTCAGCTTCAGCATCAGTCCTTCCAGTGAATATTCAGGGTTGATCTTCCTGAAGATTGGTTTGATCTCCTTTCTGTCCAATGGACTTTCAGGAGTCTTCTCCAGCACCACAGTTCAAAGACATCAATTATTTGGTGTTCTGCCTTCCATATGGTCCAACTCTCACAACCATACGTGACCACTGGGAAGACCATGGCCTTGACTATATGGACCTTTGTTGGCAGAGTAATGTCTCTGCTTTTCAACGCACTGTCTAGGTTTGCCATCGCTTTCCTGCCAAGAAGCAAGTCTTCTGATTTCATGGCTGCAGTCACCATCTGCAGTGATTTTGGAGCACAAGAAGAGGAAATCTGTTAACTGCTTTCACCTTTTCACCTTCTCTTTGCCATGCAGTAATGGGGCCGGATGCCATGATCTTAGTTTTTTTTAATATTAGTCTTAAGCCAGCTCTTTCACTCTCCTTCTTCACCCTCAGCAAGAAGCTCTTTAGTTCCTTTTCACTTTCTGCCATTAAAGTGGTATCATCTGCATATCTGAAGTTGTTGATGTTTTTCCTGTCTGTTTTGATTCCAGCTTGTAACTCATCCAGCCCGGCGTGTCTCATGATGTGCTCAGTGTACAGGTTAAACAAACAGGGTGACAGCAGACAGTCCTGTCTTACTTCCTTCTTGATCTTGAACCAATCAGTTGTTCCATACAGGGTTCTAACCGTTGCTTCTTTACCTGTATCCAGGTTTCTCAGGAGACAGGTAAGATGGTCTGGTATTTCCATTTTTCTAAGAGCTTTCCATAGTTTGTCATGATCGACACAGAGGCTTCGGCATAGTCCGTGAAACAGATGAATGTTTTTCTGAAATGCCCTTGCTTTTTCTATAATCCAGTGAATGTTGTCAATTTGATCTCTAGGTCCTCTTCCATTTCTAAACCCATAATGATGACAACAATTAGTATAATCATATATTATTATCTTATCTTATATGATTATATATGATTATAATAATTATTATCATCATTATTCTAAGATCCTGAGAAATTTCATTGGTGTATACCAAGATGATTGGCTCTTATTTCCAGTCTCTATCTGCTTGGTTCCTTAACATGGATCTATCGGAGTTGGTTTAAAATTTACGGTAAGGGACTGTATCCAACATTCCTCATGATGCAAAGTGTTTTATTACAGGCTCTCTTTCCCACTGTCACTGCTCCAGTGAACTGTATTATTGTCTTCCTCTCCCTCCCACCCAGACTTACTGTTTGTAAGTTTTGATTTCTCCATCAACTCTTGGCTTCAGGCCAAAATAACTAATATTTATGAATGTCACCAACCAATCAGAAAAATTTCCTATATGTCTCCTGTTCTTTGGCTTTCTCCTTCTTTATTCGTAAGTTGCTGGTTTCCCGGAAGCTACTTTTTCCTCATTAAAGAAGGTTGAAGGTTTTTCTGTATTTAATTTTTAGTCCCTTCTTATTCTGAAGGGACTAAAAATTGGGATTCCCTGGTGGCTCAGAGGATAAAGCATCTGCTTGCAATGCAGGAGACCCAGGTTCGATCCCTGGGTTGGGAAGATCCCCTGGAGAAGGAAATGGCAGCCCACTCCAGTATTCTTGGCTGGAGAATCCCATGGACAGAGGAGCCTGGCAGGCTACAGTCCACGGGGTCGCGAAGAGTCGGACACGACTGAGCGACTTCACCTTCACCTTCACCTTCTTATTCTGAAACCTGAAAATTCAGGAAGGCTGATTCTTCCTGAGTTTTGAGTTGCTTTCATTTTCTGTAGGTTTAAGTTCTTATTATTTAACTTATTGCTGGCATAAGTAGACAGTCTGCAAGTGTTTATTTCAGATAAACTCTTTGGTGGTGGTTTTCCGACAGTACAAACTTAACTGTAGATGTGTGTAGACCTATATAATTAGCATCTCCACACCCATTCCCAAATAATATTATAGATTTATTTCTTCAGTTAGAATATTTGATTTAAAGCTTACAAAACCGATTCATGGAAGTCAACGTGTATATTTGAAATGCAAATGGTGTTTTGTATTATCATAACTATGTGAAAATGAATTACCTCTTCACAAACTTAAGATAATCCATTTTTATTGCCTACGTCATTTGAACATAACCATATGGTACCAGGATAAGAATAGCAGCTTGTTCAGCACAAGAGTGACTATACCTAGAAAGACTTCATTTTATTTTATCTTGTATAAGCAATACATATTTAGAGACGTATTTTATTACATATGAGAAAATTTTAGTAAAACCCTTTATGTTTGGGCTTCTGAGTTATTAAAAGAATGAAAACAATAGTTGTATTTTCTCTAACATCATAAACTAATTAAATCAAAATACATTTGCTGTAATTATATGTATAATCCTCCTGTTCTCTACACCCCCACTTTTGTCTGATATTTAAAGTAAAACTGAAACAAACAGCTGCTGGATTGGATTATCTGCTTTAGTATTTTATTCTTGTTTCCTGAGAGAATGCAGTCTAAATTTAATGCACAATTCAACATTCATTTTAGTGCCTGCTGTGTATAGGGAAATAGGCTGGGGATTGGGAATGCTCAGAAGCCCAAGATTAGGGCACTGTGTCTCTGTACCACAAGAGACAGCTCATTATCAAATATACAGGTGAACCACTAGTGAGATCAGGTAGATAAATCTCCTGGAAGGGAAAATATCAAATGCATTCTAAACTCAGCCTTACATTATTTTTGGAATATCTGTTCTTATTTTTGCTTTAAATATTGTTTGTTGCTCATTTAGTTCAAGAAACTATTTTGGAGGAGATATTAAACTGTGTTCTGGAAATATAGCTCAGTAAAAAGAGCAATATAATCTCTTTCTACTTTACCATGAATGATAGATACTAAACAGGAATTTACAATACAGAGTAATGAGTGCCAGGACTCTTAGATATTGTGGAAATAAGCTTATAAAGTATGGAAGAACTTACTCTATGTTATTTAAATAAAATGCCATTGTTATCAATATTTATGAGGAGGAGGGATACACATTACATAGGACATATTATGGACATTTCATAGGACAAGTGAAATGTTTGTTATAACAAAATGTCACCGATCAAATTAAATAAGCTATTGAAGTAATACTTCCATACAGCAGGCTTTATTCCATGTTAAAATTATTAAAGTTTTTCAATGATGAACCATAGCTTTCCAGATAGAGTTAAACTTCTTGGCTTACCATAGGAGGCCATTGAGCATTTGACCTCTGTCATTTCTCTAGATTTATTTCCTGTGACTCCACAGCAGTCTCCTTATACCTTCCATGATGTATTAAACTACTTTTACATAATAAACGCATCGTGTTTTGTCCTACCACTCTCTATGTCTACATGCTGTTCATCAGTATTTACCCCACTTATCTTTCAAGACTAAGTACCTTGTCCTTTAGGAAGTCCTCAGTGGCTTCCCAGTTTGATTTAATATCCTTCTTCTATCCCCTTATTATACCCTTTGCAATCTTTATCCAGGCTCTTAACACATTATTCTGTTGGTTTACACCCATATGGTATACTCTGTAAGGCATGACTGTGTCTTACCTGACTTTGTATCTTCCAAATTTTGTAGCAGATACTGGATTAAGGTCATATGGATGGATAGATTAATGAATGATGATTTTCCATTTTCTGCATCAAATGTGTAAAATAAAAAATTAGATGCAGTTTACTGAGTTTATCTCGCTTTCTACTTTCACAATGTAAATCAGATCAGATCAGATCAGTCGCTCAGTCGTGTCCGACTCTTTGCGACCCATGAATCGCAGCACGCCAGGCCTCCCTGTCTATCACCAACTCCCGGAGTCCACTCAGACTCACGTCCATCGAGTCAGTGATGCCATCCAGCCATCTCATCCTCTGTCGTCCCCTTCTCCTCTTGCCCCCAATCCCTCCCAGCATCAGAGTCTTTTCCAATGAGTCAACTCTTCGCATGAGGTGGCCAAAGTACTGGAGTTTCAGCTTTAGCATCATTCCTTCCAAAGAAATCCCAGGGCTGATGTCCTTCAGAATGGACTGGTTGGATCTCCTTGCAGTCCAAGGGACTCTCAAGAGTCTTCTCCAACACCACAGTTCAAAAGCATCAATTCTTCGGCGCTCAGCCTTCTTCACAGTCCAGCTCTGTAAATAGCATTTCCATAATGTAAATAGAACTTGTAAAATCTCCAGACCACTATTTAAAGTAATGTTGTTAGTCTAGATCTAGGTTCCAAAGAGAATTAAGGGGCTAACTGCAGACTCAACTCCTCATTAAATACAGTTTTTCTCACAGAAATAAACTTTGATTAAATATAGTATACCTTCCAATGAACTCAGAGCCCTTATTACTAGCTTTTACTATATAAAAACCACTTGAGGTCCTGCACACCTAAGGAACCTCTATGAGAATATACATATTCCCATTATGTCTTTAGATACTATATGTTGTAAGAAACTTTATTCCATCCTCCACTCATGGTATTCTGTTTTCCTTTCACTGAAATTGAAAAATTCAGATTTAAAATGTCAAACCCCTGAAAACAAAAATAATCATATCTTTGAAAGAAAAAAAGCTAATTGTATGACAGTAAATTGTCATGTAATAATTGAGGCTCTCAGAAGACATAGAATAATGTAGAAAATATTTTTTGTATTAACACCCGTACTTATTTTATATCTTAGAGAATTATTTTTCTTATCAGCAAGTATATTAAAAGGAACATATTGTGTGCAATGTGTAGGCTCAGCGTAGGATTTTCTGCATGAAAATTTTGTGATGATATTGGTTAATTGCTACATTTCAGGCACCTTTCTAACCTTTTTTTAGTGGGTGTGAAAGGGTTTATTTGTAAGAGATATTGCCACTGACAGAATTTTATCTTTTTCTCATGGAATCTCAACAGCAATTCCCATGTTAAGAGGCATCCCCAGAAAGCTCGTCAAAGGATTTCCACCCACACTCTGAATATCTAACAGGGCTTGACCCATTTTTTTCTCCTTATTAAGGTAGCAGCATACGCATCATGAAGAAAAATAGAATAAGAACTAGTCTAAGCTTGGAATTTCAAAGTTTTGTACCTGTATGGAAGGAATTCAAGTGGAAACCAAAATCAGTCTTTATTTCTTATTATATCCCTAATAACAATCTAAATTTCTCACATTAAGGAACCACATCTGGTATTATGAATATGGTTTTAAGTGGTTTAAAATTTAAATTTATATTATCAAATGCAATGAGTATAAATACCCCAAAAGGAGCACATTATAAGTCAAGAATACTTCTTTGTACTTATTTTTATAACACAAAGTATTTTTTGTAAACCACTTTACTGAAGGATGAATGACATTTTAAAACCTGTACGTATTAGACATATACAACTTGATGAATTTGGAGATAAGTATGCATCCCTGAAAACATCACCACAATCTGTGCCATAAGCATATTCATTACCTCGAAAGGTTTATTTCCATTTATTTATTTATTATTATTATTCTGTGATAAGAATACTTAACATAAGATCCACCCTCCTAGCAAACTTCAAAGTATGTAATACAATATTGTTTACCAGAGGATCTGTGCTGCACAGTAGATGTCTAAGACTTACTTATCCTGTGTAACTGAAACTTTGTACCCTTTGCCTAATATCGCCCCAATTACCCTTTCCCCTAGTACCTGGCAACCACCATTCTCCTCTCTGCTTCTGACTATTTTAGATTAGGACACAAAGTATTTGCCTTACTGATTAAATAATGTAGATAGTAGTAATTAAAAGCAGACTAAAACTTTGAATATTAATATTAGAATTCTTTAAAAGCAAGTAAAATAATAGAGAATAAGAAAAAATATTTTAAAAATAATTTTGCTCATATAAATAATTACATCTAGGTATTAAATTTCTATATCCATCTGAACCATAAAGCTCTTCCCCCATCCGCACCCTGCGGCATACAAATACTCATATAGATTGTGGATGATTTCTTTTTAACCTGAAGAATGAAAGTCTCTTTGGAAGGCAAGACCACCTGCAGTTTTTTCCTCCCGTTAACTATGTGACTTTGGTAATTTACTCTGTCAGTCACATCATCTTCATGATGAATGAAGTATCATAAGTGAGAAAATAATGCCTAATTATTTAAATAAATCTTAACTATTGTTACCATAGCAGTTGAATCTTCTGTTTTTATTATTTTGGAGGCAGTCTCCAAGTTAACATTCAAGTACAAATACGTAAGTCGTGTATTCACTTCTCTGTTATAGTTATTCCATCATCTGTCTAGATTCAGTGTTGAACTTCTTTTTCCATTCTTACTTGGATTTACCCAAGTAATGTTTTCACCTGCTCCACCTTCCAACTCTACCAAAACTCCTCCTATCACACACCAGTGATATCCACATGACCAAATTCAATGGTGAATTCTAATTTCTTACTTGAACTGTCAGCATCGTGTGATGCCGTTTCCCACTTCCTCCTCCTTCAAACTATATTATTTGGATCCTTTTGCTTTTCTCCTCCCTGTTAGTTCAGTTAAGTTCAGTTGCTCAGTCGTATCTGACTTTCTGCAGTCCCATGGACTGCAGCATGTCAGGCTTCCCTGTCCATCACCAACTCCCGGAGCTTACTCAAACTCATGTCCATAGTATTGGTAATGCCATCCAACCATCTCATCCTCTGTCATCCCCTTCTCCTCCTGCCTTCAGTCTTTTCCAGCATCAGGGTCTTTTCAAATGAGTCAGCTCTTCGTATTAGGTGGCCAAAGTATTGGAGTTTCAGCTTCAGCAACAGTCCTTCCAGTGAATATTCAGATTTCCTTTAGGATGGACTGGTTGGATCTCCTTGCAGTCCAAGGGACTCTCAAGAGTCTTCTCCAACACCACAGTTCAAAAGCATCAGTCCTTTGGCGCTCAGCTTTCTTTATAGTCCAACTCTCACATCCATTCATGACTACTGGAAAAACCATAGCTTTGATAGATGGACCTTTGTTGGCAAAGTAATGTCTCTGCTTTTTAATATGCTGTCTAGGTTGGTCATAGCTTTTCTTCCAAGGAGCAAGGGTCTTTTAATTTCATGGCTGCAATCACCATCTGCAGTGATTTTGGAGCTCCCCCAAATAAAGTCTGTCATTGTTTCCATTGTTTGCCCATCTATTTGCCATGAAGTGATGGGACCAGATGCCATGATCTTAGTCTTAATGTTGAGTTTTAAGCCAACTCTTTCACTCTCCTCCTTCACTTTCATCAAGGACCTCTTTAGTTCTTCTCAAACTCCTTTAGAAGTTCCTTCTTACCTTCCCATTATATTTATGCTTCTCTGGGGATCATTCTGCAGGCCTCTTTTCTATTTACACTGACTCCCTCAGTAATCTTATTCAGTCTCAGAGCTTTTAAAACTATCTACCCATTGTTGACTCTTGTATTTTTATCTCTAGACATTTTCCTCCAATTGCTTAGTCAACATTTCTACTTGGCTGTCTAATAGAAATCGCAAATCTAACACATCCAAAGCTCTTGATCTTCCCCTTAAAACCTGCTTTGCCTTGAATCTAACCATCTGTTAAGGGCGATTGTATTTTTCTATTTGCTCAGGCAAAATAAAATACATTTTTTAATTTGAAAAAAGAATCTTCTCTCTTTTTTATTTGCAATACAATTTCCACTAGAAATCCTGTATATACATAAGCTTTGGCCCCATTTACCACCTTAGCAATACCATGCCAGATCAGTTTGCCATCATCTCCTAGTTTCATTACCAGGACAAGTTTTCCTTTTTTTAAAAACAAATTTGATCATTCCAGTCTGCTCTGTGCGCACCTCCATTTTACTTTTGGGACCAGGGACCAGACTTGATCACTCAAGAGCTTTTGTGTAGCAGAGTTTTATAAAAGTATGAAAAGGAACAGAAAAAGCTTCTGACATAGATATCAGAAGGGGAACAGAGAGTGCCCCTACTCACTAGTCTTATCAAGGCCTTATATACTTTTACCAGACCCACTCCCACAACATACATCTTAAATTAACAAGGTTGAAACTAACAATAGAAAGGTATTACCAGACCCACTTCCACGATATAAGTCTTAAAATAACAAGATTAGTCAGAAAGTTCTTGTTAGGAAGAAACATCCTTGAGCACGATACTTTGTTGTATTGACTAGGACAAAGCAATGTAGAAAAAAAATGTTTGTCCTTTTCTTCTTGAGAGCACCAGACGCCTTTCTCCTTCTGGAAAGCTCCAGACTCCTTTCTCCTCCTAGGGAACCCTGGACTCCTTATCAACCTATGTAGGAATTGACTCTCTCACCTCCTTTCTATTTCAGTATTCCAAGTGTGCTTGAAACAATTAGAGAGAGATGAGTGAAAAGATATGTTTGAGAAAGTTGGTGATAAAATGGTAGAGAACATTATTAATTTGCTGATGCATCCCAAACTTGAAAAACAATAAAAGCCAAATGGAATTATTTAGCAAGATAAATATCAGAAAGCAAAAGGTATATTTTGAAGGAATTTATCGGATTTCTCAAAATAGTAATATACTCTGGAAATGTTATTGTTCATTCTCTATGTGTGTTTAACTCTTTGTGACCCCATGGACTACAGCACGCAGTCTTTCACTATCTCCTGGAGTTTTCTCAAATTCATGTCCATTGAGTCCATGATGCTGTCTAACCATCTCATCGTCTGCTGCCCACCTCTCCTTTAACTTTCAGTCTTTCACAGGATCAAGGTCTTTTCCAACGAGTCAGCTCATCTCATCAGGTGACCAAAGTATTGGAGTTTCAGCTTCAGCTCTGGAAATTGTATTCTTGAAATAGCATTCTAGAAACATGATAATTTGCTCATTTGTTCAACATATATCTGTTGAACCCCTACAATGTGCCAGGCAATTTTCTCTGTGCGTGGGCTAAATCAGTGAACAAATCAGACAAAGAGCCCTGCCCCCATGGAAGTTAATCCTAGCAGCGGACAACATATAATAAATAAAAGTAAATTGTCTATGTGAGAAATGTGATAGGTACCCTGGAAAAATACCAGAACAGAACAAAGGGGATTGAGAATGTGGGGGAATGTAAACAAAGCTAGTTGCTGTTTTCAGTAGGGTAAAGAGGGTCTCATTAGGAATGGGACATTTGAGCAGAGATGCAGAAAGCATTAGATATTAGCACACAATAGGTCTGAGAGAATGAGCATTGACAAGCAGCAGCAGCCAGGGCAGGGCAAAGGCATGAAGGTTATACCACACATGCCCGATGTGTTTAGGGAAAAGCCAGGAAGTCCATATGGGAAGTAGATAATGAGCAAGTAACAGTTAAGAGTAAGAGATGATGTCAGAAGGCTAATAGATGGGAGGGAGGGTGGTGGTGCTCACATGACAGATCAGGCAGAGCTTTGTGGGCAGTTGTAAGAGCTTTGACTTTTATTCTGAGTAAAATGGAAAGTCATTGCAGATTTTGAGCACAGGAATGAATGACATTGTCTGACATGTTTTCAAAGCATCACTCTGGCTGCTATGTTGAGAGTACTCTCAAGGGGCCAAGGGCAGAAATAAGGAAGCTAAGACAGGGAGCTATTAAAATAATATCAATAAAACTGTTTAAAATTGCATTTTTCACTAGAATTGTGAGAATGTCAGAACCAAGTACTTGATAGAAGAGCACTAATATGTATGTTTTAGCATGCACTTGTTTGTCAATTGTTCTTAGATACTCATATCAAAATTCTTGTTACTATATTTAGATTTATTGATTTCCTCTCATGCTTTGCACCATCTGTACCCTGGAGTATGAGCAACTCAAAGACAGAAATGATGTCTTATTCACCTCTGTATTCTCGGTGCTCAAAATTTGTTTTTGAACTAGAACATCTCAAATATACTGTTAATATGCAAAAAATTATCCTAGAAAGAGAGCTAAAGTTTACTTCCAAATAGTAAACTTTAGTCAGTGATAATTTAGACAGCATCATCCTAGAATATAAAAATGCTCATTTCTTCAAATGTAAGAAAAAGGATTTCATCAGGTTGTAAAGTTGTTTGGTATTTTCCTTTTCTGTGTTTGCCCATTATATTATTGCTTTTTACTTTCATCGGTGTCTTTCCTTTTTTTTTTTGGTAGATAAAATTGTAGTTTTACCTTATTTAAACTCTCTATAACTATTTTATTTCCAAGAGATAAATAGATATTTTTTTAAAAAACCAAAACACTCTTGAAGAATTAGGGGAAAGGACCTCTAGAGATCTGACTGGTGATTTTCAAAATGTTCCCTGTGAAGCCTGGAGTTTCTCTGAGGCTGCTCTAAGACTGAGAACCGGATCTCACAGATCTAGTCCAGTCTCCTGTAAGAATTGGTTACTGGCAGACACCAAATTTCTTACATTGTTTTCTAGACATCATGTTACTTTAATAACTTTGTTAACCTAGGTTGAGTGAGTGCTTGTTCTTCTGAAAGAGGCAACGTGGCTTAAGCTTAAAGGACAAGAATAATTACACGTAGTTTTATGATTTCTTTACTAATCGGAGACCTTATTGAGAAAAAAATATAATTCTGTGCCACAGTTAAAGGATAAGAAGAAGCAGTGTGGTAATAAGAGGAGGGAGGGGGGTTTGGGTTGGGGAACACGTGTATACCTGTGGTGGATTCATGTTGATGTATGGCAAAACCAATACAATATTGTAAAGTAATTAACCTCCAATTAAATAAATTTATATTAAAAAATAGTATATTTTAAAACTTGCATTCTAGAGGGATTTTGGATGATTTTGAAAATAAATGCCAAAGAGTAGTTCCTAAAATGTATGACGTTTTGATATCATCACTGGTGTAAGTGGAGCAGTCTCCTTGCAGATGTGCTTCAAGTGGAGTATTAAGTTAGCTACAGAAGTATTGCTGTGTTTAGAATTAGTCTCATGATTTCTTTTGGTCACACTTTTTCTCTCTTAGCAATAGAAGTTTATGCAATATGGTATTTGGTACAGTTAAAATAGTTCAAGAGGGAAAGAATATCTAAAAACATAAACCAGTGTGTTTGCGTCTCTGAATTGCTACAATTGTAGACCCTTTTATCTTCCTATCTGATTTAATAAAATGATATATATCATACTGTTAACATTTCAGCTACTTTTTTGAGAGGGAAAATGTTTTATTCTAGTTTCCTTCCATTGATTTTACAGCATTCAAATGCTGAAGCAAATTTTAATATTTTAATATTAAGGTTATTTCAAATTAAGAATAGCACTCTGGGATCTCCAGGTAGGTTATAGTAGCAATATATAAAATAAGTCATTAATTTTCCTGACCATTGAAAGCTCATCCTAACTATGCATGTGCTAAGTCACTTCTGTCTTGTGCAACTCTGTGTGACCCTGTGGACTGTAGCCTGCCAACCTCTTCTGTCCATGGGCTTCTCCAGGCAAGAATACTGGAATGGGTTTGCCATGCCCTCCTCCAGGGGAATCTTCCCGACCCAGGGATCGAACCTGCTTCTCTTACATCTCCTACATTAGGAGGTGGGTTCTTTACCACTAGCACCACCTGGGAAGCCCTAACTATGTATCAGTCTCAGTTCAGTTCAGTCGTGTCCGACTCTTTGTGACCCCCTGGACTGCAGCATGCCAGGCCTCCCTGTCCATCACCAACTCCCAGAGTTTACTCAAACTCATGTCCATTGAGTCAGTGGTGCCATCCAACCATCTCATCCTCTGTCGTCCCCTTCTTCTCCTGCCTTCAATCTTTCCGAGCATCAGGGTCTTTTCAAATGAGTCAGTTCTTCACATCAGGTGGCCAAATTATTGGAGCTTCAGCTTCAGCATCAGTCCTTCCAATGAATATTCAGGACTGATTTCCTTTAGGATGGACTGATTGGATCTCCTTTCAGTCCAAGGGACTCTCAAGAGTGTTTTCCAACACCACAGTTCAAAAGCATCAATTATTTGGCTCTCAGCTTTCTTTATAGTCCAGCTCTCACATCCATTCATGACTACTGGAAAAACCATAGCTTTGACTAGACGGACCTATGTATAGCCTGCTGCTACTAAGTCACTTCAGTCGAGTCTGACTCTGCATGACCCCATAGATGGCAGCCCACCAGGCTCCCCCGTCCCTGGGATTCTCCAGGCAAGAACACTGGAGTGGGTTGCCATTTCCTCCTCCAATGCATGAAAGTGAAAAGTGAAAGTGAAGTCGCTCAGTCGTGACTGACTCGTAGCGACCCCATGGACTGCAGCCTTCCAGGTTCCTCCGTCCATGGGATTTTCCAGGCAAGAGTACTGGAGTGGGGTGCCATTTGTATAGCCTAACCTAATTCAAAATATATCCTCTGAGAAGGTTGTTTCCTCATCAGACCTTTGTATATTTAACCTAATTCAAAATATATGCTCTGAGAATGTTGTTTCTTCATCTGTATTCTCCAGGAAAATGTTACATGTTCAAAGAACAAATAATAACTTTACTAAAAGCTTGTTTTAGTTATCTGTAGGTATTAATGTAACAAACCATCACAAAACAAGGCAGCAGTCATTTTTTTATATTCATGATTTTATGAATCGAAATTTGGGCAGGACACAATGGGGGATATTTCATCTTTGCTCTGTAATGACTAGAACCTCAGCTGATGGCTCAAGTGGCTGGACATGGGTAGGACAGCTGGTTCAAAACAATTTTTTTAAGATGTTCACAAACCTAAATAATGATATTTGATGATGTCTTCATAGAGTAAATGAACCATGAAGAACAAGGGAAAAATTAGTGCAGAATTCAGGATTTTGGCTATATTTTGTTGTGCAAAAATATTATATTGCAGATGGTTGAGACAATTTTCTATTTCTTTACCTGGTGAGTGTATGCTAGACTATCCATTTTATTGTTCTTTAATCTTAAAAGAATAATTTATTATAACCCTGTTGTTTTCTTGTCCTAGTGTTTTTACTCTGTCTGAATATTAACATGATATCATTTACATAAATGTCAGTTCAATGATCATTTTGTATATACTTTGGGATTTAAGTAGTTCTAATTTCAGCTGCATAAGAGTATTGAGAATAATTTTGTATTTGTTTCTTTACTTCTGTCTCCTCCCTCCAACCTCATGTGATACAAATTCTTAGCTTCTAACTCCTATTTTTTTGTTTTCACTGTGATCCCAGAATCTGCATTCCTAAAAGTTCTTCTAGGTTATTTTTAGATATGTCCAAATTTGATAACTACTCTAGCTGTCATTCAAAGCTTATACTTACTGGAAAGAGTATTTATAAGCAAGTGTCAGAAGGACTCGGAAACAAAAGGAGACTCTCTCACTGAAGGGCTTTGTATACAGTAATTAAAGATCTGAGAAGCCAGACTAGGGAAGCCATCCAGGAATTAGCAAGGTCGGAAGACATTACTGATCCTGGGCTGAAAGCACAAAGGTGAGGAGCTAATTCTGGTGCTCAAGAACCAGGTCACCTGGCTAGAGCTGCGATTGTAGAAAAGAGACTGAGAGGAAATAGAGAAATGTCCTGACTTCTTTCTTCCTCCTGACTTCTGGTCTGTTGTCAGTATCTTCTGTTGCCTGACCTTGATAGAATCCTGGGGAGTGCAGACTACAGAGTTTAGCGCCCCTGAAATACAAAGCAGATCAGAAGAAGGGCAGACGGTAGATCTGAAGGCAAACTTGTCTAGGGACTTGAACTGATGTCCAGCTAGATGGGGGATAATATGCCCTCTTAACTGATTTGGCTTCTTATTCTTTGGGCTGGGAATCAGAAATACAGAATTGTTAAAAATCACATATGGACATCATTGTGTTCAAAACCCAGCTCTACTCTTACTCATTGTGAGACTTTGGGAAAATGACTTGACCCCATTCCTATTTCCCCGTTTGTAAAATGATAAGAATAATAATTAGTTTCCTCTCCACCTCTGAAGGGCTTCCCTGGTTTATCAGCTGGTAAGGAATCTGCCTGCAATGCAGGTGACCTAGAAGACCCCCTGGAGAAAGGATAGGCTACCCACTCCAGTATTCTTGGGTTTCCCTGGTGGCTCAGATGGTGAAGAATCTGCATACAATGTGGGAGACATGGGTTTGATCCCTGGGTTGGGAATATCCCCTGAAGGGGGCATGGCAACCCATTCCAGCGTTCTTGCCTGGAGAATCCCCATGGACAGAGGAGCCTGGCAGGCTATAGTCTGTGGGTCTCAAAGAGTCAGACATGACTGAGCAACTAAGCACAGCACAGCACCACCTGTGAAATTGTACACCAAGAGGGCTAAGTGAACCCATGTGGCTACAAAAGGATACTTTACATTTTCAAGGGAAATAGTGAGACTCAGTACATGCTGTATACAGCCAAGCTGTTGGTTCAAGGTAGTCCATAGTTTCAACATTGTTGTTGTTCAGTCACCCAGCCGTGTCTCTTTGTGTGCGACCCCATGGACTGTAGCACTCCAGGGCTCCCTGTCCCTTACCATCTCCTGGAGTTTGCCCAAGTTCATGTCCATTGAATCAGTGATGCCATCCAGCCATCTCTTCCTCTGACGCCCTCTTCTCTTTCTGCCCTCAATCTTTCCCATCATCAGGAACTTTTCCAGTGAGTCAGCTGTTGGCATCAGGTGACCAAAATACTGGAGCTTCAGCTTCACCGTGTCTTTCCAATGAATATTCAGGGTAGATTTCCTTTAGGATTGACTGGTTTGATCTCCTTGCTGTACAAGGGACTCTCAGATGTCTTCTCCAGCACCACACTTCAAAGGCATCAGTTCTCTGGCACTCTGCCTTCTTGACGGTCAGCTCTCAAAACAGTATGTGACTATTGGGAAAACCATCACCTTGACAATATGGACCTTTGTTGGCAGAGATATGTCTCTACTCTTCAGCACACTGTCTAGGTTTATCATAGCCTTCCTGCCAAGAAGCAGTCGTCTTCCGATTTCATGGCTACAGTCACTATTCACGATGATTTTAGAACCTAAGAAGAGGAAATTTGTCTCTGCTTCCATCTTATCCCTTTCTATTTTCTGCGAAGTAATGGGCTGGATGCCATGATTTTTAGAATTTTCAGACGTCCAGGCTGGGTTTCAACATTACATTACATTTTATTTCTTTCAACAGTGTCATACCTTAGCAAAACTTGATATGTAATGGTTGTTTTGATTAAAAAAAAACTAAGATGAAAATTAATATCAAACAACAAGTGAGGGTGGTAGTATTCAACATGATGCCAAGATTCAAAAGTTGGACATTGTCTAACAGGCATATATATACCTTTACTAAGTAATTATGATTAAAAATAAAATAAAATAGTATTTTTTCTTTTAATTAATGAATATTTCAGGTAGCTCTAAATTTGAAGATGTAAATACTTACTAAGTTGCTTGGCCCAAAATACTCAATATGGAACTTTTATATATTTATTTTGTTCTGGAGATACTGTACTGAGGCACTAAGGGTACATAAGCCAAGCAAGTTTGGTACTCTCTCACCTACCTCATAAAATTGCTAAGAAGATTAACTTAGCTCAGTCATATCCAACTCTTTGTGACCCCATGAACTGTAGCCTCCCAGGCTCTTCCATGCATGGGATTACCCAGGAAAGAGTGCTGGAGTGAGTTGCTGTTTCCTTCTCCAGGGGAATCTTCCCGACCCAGGGATCAAAGCTGGGTCTCCCGCATTGCAGGCAGACACTTTACAGTCTGAGCCACGAAGGAAGCTTAACTTAGCTAATAAATGTCAAATGATCTCTAAAGTGCCTATCAAGCAAGAAGTACTGTGTGTCACATATTATAGGCCAAAGACATGAATAATAGAATAACAACTCTAGCCACTGTTATTATTACCATTAAAACCAGTGAAAACTGACCTGAGGCTTTTATGGTATTGTTATGGGACTCCTTTCCAGACTTCAAGCTGATGTCTCCTACTAAGATATGTTAGCGAACCAAATGTCTATAAGGAAAAATGACCATCTTTGAGAACTGCACTGTCTATATGGTAGCCCCTAGCCACATGTGGCAGCTCACTGAGCCCTTGAGATGAAGTTCATGTGACTGAGGAACTGAGTTTTTAATTTTAATGAATTTAAATTTTTTTTAAAAAATTGATATTTGATTTAATTATTGGGAACTTTTAAGAATAACTTAGGCATGTTCAAGCTGGTTTTAGAAAAGGCAGACGAACCAGAGATCAAATTGCAACATCCTCTGGATCATGGAAAAGCAAGAGAGTTCCAGAAAAACGTCTATTTCTGCTTTATTGACCTATGCCACAGTCTTTGGCTGTGTGGATCACAATAAACTGTGGAAAATTCTGAAAGAGATGGGAATACCAGACCACCTGATCTGCCTCTTGAGAAACCTGTATGCAGGTCAGGAAGCAATGGTTAGAACTGGACATGGAACCACAGACTGGTTCCAAATAGGAAAAGGAGTTCGTCAAGGCTGTATATTGTCACCCTGCTTATTTCACTTATATGCAGAGTGCATCATGAGAAACGCTGGGACTGGAAGAAACATAAGCTGGAAATCAAGATTGCAGGAGAAATGTCAATAACCTCAGATAGGCGGATGACGCCACCCTTGTGGCAGAAAGTGAAGAGGGAACTAAAAAGCCTCTTGATGAAGGTGAAAGAGGAGAGTGAAAAAAGTTGGCTTAAAAGCTCACCATTCAGAAACGAAGATCATGGCATCTGGTCCCATCACTTCATGGGAAATAAATGGGGAAACAGTGGAAACAGTGTCAGACTTTATTTTTCTGGGCTCCAAAATCACTACAGATGGTGACTGCAGCCATGAAATTAAAAGACGCTTACTCCTTGGAAGGAAAGTTATGACCAACCTGGATAGCATATTCAAAAGCAGAGACATTACTTTGCCAACAAAGGTTCGTCTAGTCAAGGATGTGAGAGTTGGACTGTGAAGAAGGCTGAGCGCCGAAGAATTGATGCTTTTGAAGTGTGGTGTTGGAGAAGACTCTTGAGAGTCCCTTGGACTGCAAGGAGATCCAACTAGTCCATTCTGAAGGAGCCCTGGGATTTCTTTGGAAGGAATGATGCTTCCTGGGATTTCTTTGGAAAGAATGATGCTAAAGCTGAAACTCCAGTACTTTGGCCACCTCATGCGAAGAGTTGACTCATTGGAAAAGACTCTGATGCTGGGAGGGATTGGGGGCAGGAGGAGAAGGGGACGAGAGAGGATGAGATGGCTGGATGGCATCACTGACTCGATGGACGTGAATCTGAGTGGACTCCGGGAGTTGGTGATGGACTGGACAGGGAGGTCTGGTGTGCTGCGATTCATGGGGTCGCAAAGAATTGGACACAACTGAGTGACTGAACTGAACTAGGCATATGAATTTACCCTTTCAACTATAAATTTTATGAAACCAAAATATGGATTAAGCATTTCTCATGAAATGTTGGCTCCTTAATTGAGATGTGGTGGAAATGTGAAATACATACTAGATTTCAAAGACTTTATACAGAGAAATAAAAGTAA